>NC_134483.1:395223867-395226367 GCF_040206685.1 Ascaphus truei
CAAAAAGGAGAGGTGAAAGAGGGCAGCCCTGCCTAACCCCTGAGAGGACAGGGAAGGGGTTAGTCTTCCATCCGTTCACGATCGCCACACTGCAAATGTCAAGGTACATCAGGTTAACATAAGAACAGAACATCTCCCCCATCCCATACTCACGCAGCACCCTGCCCATGAAATCATGGGAGACACGGTCAAAGGCCTTCTCCTGATCAAGGGTGACCAGGGCCGCGTGTACACGGCGGTCTTTGATGTAGTGGACTGTGTCTCTGATTAGGGCGAGGCTGTCTGCGATCCTGCGTCCGGGGATGCCGCACGTCTGGTCTGGGTGGATGATCTGGCTGATGACCTTCTTCAGTCTGTTCGCTAGGACTTTTGCTAGGATCTTGTAGTCCGCATTCAGGAGGGAGATGGGACGCCAGTTCTTGAGGTCGCACCTCTCCCCCTTCCGTTTGTACAAGAGCGTCAGCATTCCTTCCCTCAGCGTTGGGGGCATCCTACCTTCTGCTTCCATTTCCCTGTAAAGCTCGAGCAGGTCCGGGCCGATCAGGTCCCACAGCTTCGTGTATAACTCAGCTGGGATACCATCTCCGCCCGGCGTCCTACCCTTCTTAAAGGATTTGGTTGCAGCGTGGAGCTCCTCCAGCGTCAGGGGGGCGTTCATGGCTGCTTTTCCTGCCGGGTCGATGGTGTTTGTAATCCCTGACAGGAATTTGTCAGCCTGGTCTCGGTCTGATGCTTTTGGGGAGTAGAGGTCTTCATAGAAATCTTTCACGACTCCCATGACTTCCTCCTTCCCCTGCTGCACGTTGCCATCTTTGTCTCGCAGCTCCCTCAGGGGCATGTGGGCAGAGTGGAGTTTCTTGAAGAAGAAGGCATTGCATTTCTCCCCCCTCTCAAGGTTCTCCACCTTGGAACGGAAGATGATTCGTCTGGATTCCTCCTCAAAGTGCTTTTGCAGGCTCTCCTTGGTTTCCTCCAGGTCGTCATCCACGTTCCATCCACAGCGTTTGAGGTCATGCAGGGACTGCAGCTTGCGCTGCAGGCCCTCGAACTCCCCCTTCCTCTCACACGCCAGGCGTCTGCCCTTTGCCTGCAGGAAGCAACGGATCCTTATCTTCGTGAATTCCCACCACTCTGCAGTGCTGGGGAAACAGGCCTTTTCTTCTTTCCATGCTGTGTATGCTGTTCTCAGCTCCTCCATGATCTCCTCCCTTTCCAGCAGTGCGCAGTTCAGCTTCCAGGATCCTGGCCCTCTGGGGAAACCTCCTCCCAGGCGCCCCTGGAGATGAATGGCTCTGTGGTCAGAGAAATGTACTGCGACCATGGAGTGCTGTCTGTGCTGTACCTGCTTGGTGGTCAACAGGAAGTCAATCCGAGAACGCACGGAACCATTTGGGTGGCACCAAGAGTAGTTTGCGGCGCCTGCTCCCATAGATCCTACCACGTCCTTCAGGGATGCCTCCCCAATCATCGCCATGAGTAGCCTGGACGTCACATCTATCTTTGATGATTTGCTGGGGGGCACGCGCCCCCCCACCTCAATCGTGCAGTTGAAATCCCCACCCATCACCACTGCCCTGGAGGTTGCGAGCCAAGGACGAAGGTGCTGGAAAAGTTCCAAGCGCTCATTTCTCCGGGGGGCGGCGTACACATTGATGAGCCTAATCGGCTCCCCTGCCCACGAACCGTCTACGACCAGTAGTCTGCCGCAGACGAGTTCATTGACAGAATCAACAGTGAAACATCCCCCCCGGATCAAAATGGCTACACCCGCGTTCCTGCACCCGTTCCCCCCAGACCAGTAGGAGGGGCCGTGAGACCACTGCCCGCTCAGGTGCCTGTAGGATCGAGAAAAAGGTAAGGCACATTCCTGTAGCATATACACATCACATTTCTGTAAAGAAAGGAATGTTAGTACTCTGGCACGTCTCATCCGCTCTCCTATGCTCCTTACGTTAATGGAGAAAATGTTAAAAGACGCCATTAGTTTGGGGATAAAGGGTTGGACAGACTTGCAGTGATACTAGTTACCATCCTCACTGGCGTGGGTGGTCTTGTTGATCTCCTCGCACAGCTGGTCTAGCAGATCCATGGTTTGCCCAAGGTTGTCATGGAGGAGGAGGGTCTCTGCTGCCTCTCGCCCCTCTCTTATGAGCTCTTCCACGGTCACTTGTGTCTCGCTAGGTGGCTGTTCTAAAATGGCCGCCTGCTCCTCTGCAATGGCTGCCTCCTGCATCTCTGCTTCCTCCTCCTCCAGGTCACTTTCAAGGTCACTGTCAGCGTCGCTGGAAGTGGGTGAGTCGCCGATTTGCATTTGGGCTCTCTTCTGCTCCAGCCCCTGGTGCGGGCTATCCGTCTCAGGGGCTCTCCTCTTTATTCCCTGCTTCTCCGTTCCGGTCTGGGCTATGGGGGCGGTATCTGTAGCAAGGGAGGAAGAGGGAGGAGGTGCAACAGCCTCGGGGCTGGGGAGAGGTGTTACAGAGGGAGGGGCTGCAGCCTCATG
>NC_134483.1:395238867-395386367 GCF_040206685.1 Ascaphus truei
ATTCTTCCTGTAAGTTTTTGGCTGGTTTCTCAAATGTAGCATCCTTGATCACATTTGTTGCACTGAATCATATACACCATGTTCCTGGATGTACAGCAGTATGATCCTTTAACATTGAGAGTTCCATGGTTGTGACTGGCTGTCCTATGACATACCTTTTATAGTTGGACTAACAATTTATCACCTAATACTGAAGAACTCATTTATTGTGATATATATATATATATATATATATATATATATATATATATATATATATATATATATATATATATATATATATATATATATATATATATATATATATATATATATATATATAGTCCAATGCACAGCCGGCACACCATATGCAAGTAAATAAGTTTTGGTGCTTATCCCATAAAGCAATAACAGACCATACGATACCGGTTGCAACACGACATCAAGGGACAGCACGCAGGTAAGTAAATCAAAAATGTTCTATATTTGATAGAAGACACAAAAACCGACGTTTCGGTCCCCCAGTGGGACCCCCTTGAGAAAGGTCCCACTGGGGGACCGAAACGTCGGTTTTTGTGTCTTCTATCAAATATAGAACATTTTTGATTTACTTACCTGCGTGCTGTCCCTTGATGTCGTGTTGCAACCGGTATCGTATGGTCTATATATATATATATATATATATATATATATATATATATATATATATATCTATCATGCATTACCAAATGCCACAGCCCTGAGGATGGTCCCGTTCAGTGGACCGAAACGTTGGATATATGTGCACGTTTCTTTAATACAGTTTATAGCTGCTTACTGTATACCTTCTGAGTGCTGTTGTCTCCTTACCTTTGCTGGTAATGTATGCTTTATTATTTTTTATGACATAAGCACCAGGTCATTATATCACTGAAGGAGTGTCATATTCATAATTTGTATATATATATTTCAAAGAGATATTTCTCTCCTTCCCATTTTAGTATTGTCCATGGTTTTTATAAAGATGTAGTTACTTTTGAGTATATATTGTAAGTACATTGTTTTTTACTTATTAAGATTAATTATGGTATTTCCCTTTTTTTAGATTTTCCACTATTTTATTATGTTGCGTCTTTTAATTTTTGTGATAAAATTAGGATATTATTGTATTAAACATATAGGTATTATTGTGTACATTTTTTATATTTATTTTGCATATTGTGGGATTATGATCACTTTTCTAGAGTTAATTAAAGCTGCTACAATAATTTAATCCACATCATTGTAAGGCTATGTTAATAATTTAGATTATATATATATATGTTTATTTCTGATAAGCCTATCATTTATGGGAAGGGGTGTAGTTGCTTTATCAACTAAATCACCACATTAAATTATCTTGGGTAATGAATGGACAATCCTAGTGATAGGTGGTGGGTGCAAAACTGTGAATTATAAGTGAATGTTAAGAGCAAATGAAGGACACAAGGAAATGTGCACTGCACACCATCTTTATGAAACATAGCATTTATTAAATATGTAAGAAAACATGTATCACTGTATTGTGAGTATAAACAGTAATTAAAAAGTGAGGTAGTGGGACAGAGTGTGGCCAAGGAGCTGACATAAATCTCTGTAGGGCTCAAAATAATAGGTGCTATCAATAACATTGAGTCAAACGAGACATAGTTTACCTTAATGGAAATGTAAGCTCCCCACCCGGAGTAAAAACGTATTGACAGAGAAACAGGCTTACAATGACTCAATGCACTAAAGGTATTGGTGTCAAATGAATTAATTGCCTGAAATCACTGACAAAGTGATATACTAAACACTCTGCATATAAATATGCACAGTGGTGCCACAATGTAAGAATCTGATGTGGCATCAATATCCCTAATTAGATCTGTGCCGGAGAAATGCTGCTAATAGATGGCCAAGCCATACATGTATATTACCTAATTGTAAGGGGTAGTGCATAGTGAATATGGTATAACCATACGTTACAGAGAGTAGTTAACTGTTGGTGGTAATGTCTGGCAGAGAATGGAAGATAACAGCCAGATGTAAGTAATCACAGTGTTGCAAGCAAGTGGAGCAGCACTACAGTGTGACAATGCATTGGCTGGAGACTTGGGTACAGTGTATCACATAATTAGGTAGCCACAGTATAGCAAGCAAGTAAAGCAGCCTCTGCAGTGTGCCCACTAACATGGAGATGCTCCTGGAAAAAAATTTGTTTCATAATGTTAACAAAATTTTCTTTTCCTGAGTAATATTCCCTGGCAGTGGGCACCAAGCGCTCGACCCAAAGACATAAGGTTGTATTAATATATGGTATATGGTTCAGCTAAGAAATACAAGACTACTGTACCTGTGAGAAGGAGTGTAGGGCCTCCTACAGGTGTAAGTCTTTACTTTGTCCTATCCCAGATAGAAGGTGAAACAAGAAGGTGCCCATTGGTGCGCACTGCCATGTAATATTACTCATGGCAAAAAAATTACGGTAAGATTAGGAAACTATTTTTGTTTTTTGTAGTTTGCAAAAATGTGTTATAGAACAACAATGCTGTAGGTTGGTTGACAGTCATTCAACATACTTTCAATGTCTTAATTTTCCTTGGAATTTGATCTGTTTTTAGTTTACTTTTTTTAGTCTTTGGTTACCTGTCTTATTAGGCCTCTTGGGACTTTTCCTGTAATGTATCTGTAACAGGGGAGTTATCCCTGTTCAGGTAATGTGCCTCTAATCCAGCAGTGTGGTGGTTAACTGCTGGTAGTCAATTAACAAACACCACCTGGCTGATTAGTTGGCTTAGAAAAGCCTGTCTTTTGAGACAGGAAGAGAGACTCCTTAGCTCACACCTGAGCTGAACTTGGAGACAAAAATCTTTAGCCCTGCCAGAAGAAACAGCAGAGCGGCTTTCAAGACACAGGGGAAACTTCTAAACCTGAATGCTGACACACCCTGAGGAAAAGGGAGCTGAACCAGGGACAGAGAATATTTTCCCTCCAAACCACAAGGAACAGATAAGACTTTTATTTACAAGACTTTTAATATCTGTTCATTTCATGCTGTATGTTTGGGGCTGGGAGACATGCTTATCTAAGGGAGTTGTGAACCGCATAGTATTTCACTAGAAATACTCCCAAGTGAATAGAAGCTTTGTTTACCCCTTGTTTGGATGGTTTCCTGATGTTAAGGAAAAGGTGCAATAAAAGGCTTATTTAATTTCACTATAATCAGTCTCCCTTACATACCTCTGTGAGCGTCCGCCTACAGTATCCCTGTGAACAAATGAAAACTGTTAAATGTAAAAATATCAATAATTCGTTTAAAATACAGTCTTTCATGAATTGGAATACGACCTTCATAGTTTATTTGATCCACTGTGCATGCGGAATGGTATACAGTACGTGTGATGAACCATTAGACCACTTAGGTCACGAATAATGGAACATCTCAGATCCATTCATCATAAGGACCTTAGGTATTCCGTATCCAGGCATTGGACTACTTGTCCACAAGGTGATCTAAGAACTCTCTCGGTTTCTGCAATTGAGCGTGTCCTTCCTCTTATTCGAGGGGGTGATAGATTGGCCATGATCAATCGTCGAGAAATGTTTTCTATCTTTTCTCTAAATAGATTGGCCCCCGAAGGAATTCACATAGATTGGGAGTTGCGCCATTTTTTTGTATAATACAGTCATGTGAAAAAGAAAGTACACCCTCTTTGAATTCCATGGTTTTACATATCAGGACATAATAACAATCAACTGTTCCTTAGCAGGTCTAAAAATTAGGTAAATACAATCTCAGATGAACCACATGACATATTACACCGTCATGATTTATTTAACAAAAATAAAGCCAAAATGGAGAAGCTATGTGTGAAAAACTAAGTATACCTTATGATTCAATAGCTTGTAGAAACACCTTTAGCAGCAATAACTTGAAGTATTGTAATTGAAGTTTCTGATGAAAGCATGCCTATGGAGTCCGGACGGATCGGGTGCAGTGAGTACAAGCGTCTGCTGTAGCAGATATCCTTTGTGACGGCATGTCTAGCCTTTATTGAAAGGAGGAAAGGAGTGCTTTTATGCCTATATCTGGTTTGGGGGCATCACTGATGTTGATCTGTGGAGGGATCGGTTGGTCAGGTTGACGGGTCTCCAGTGGAATTGTGCCCCGACCCCTCTTCTCCTTCATTTACCCCTCCCCCTTTGAACGTGTGTTCCCCTCGTCCTATCTGCACATTTACATTGGATTGCATCATTCAAATGTAGCCATGCTGTAAAATGGACTGCAGTCATCTCTCCTGCTGGCAGTAAGGCCTGGTAAGTAACAGGGATGCCAGCAGTAATCATGGAGGTTTGCCCTCATCACCCTGGTGAGGTGCCCTATGTGTGGATGGGAGTGGTTACATACTCTGAGTCCACCATTAGTGACATCAGAGATGTGTCCGCCCCCTGGAGATATAAGGCACTGCACTGGTCAAAAGTTAGTTTAGTGTGTGTTGGAGTAAGGAGCAGGTCTGCGTTGAGACCTGGGAGCAGGAGGCCCACTAGTGCTGTAACTAGTGGCCTAATTATATTCATTCAGCATCAAGCTGTATACGCCATACTGTGTCCAGGGACATGGCACAGGGGTGATCTCCCTGAGGGGAGAGGGGGTCCTACTCCATTGGGAGGGTGTACCTTTGAAGGGAGTACACGGCGCAATGTGCGGCTAAGTGACTACAGCGAGGGGCAGCTAGCCCACGTCAAGCAATAAAGATGACCTTGAATAAAGACACTTCACTGTGTGAGTCTGGAATTACTCAGCAGGGGAAGGCACCACAGAGGAGTTCCTCATCAGTCCCATCTTCCTGCGGATGCAGAGATCCTGATGAGGTGGAGGCGCTGCACTGGATATAGGTAGGACTCATGCACACTACCTCAGCTGCCTGTCTGGGTTGGCAATCCCCACACAACATCATGCGGGAGACTCAGGAGTCCTGTTGCCAACAGGTGCACCACCAGACACAACCATGTAATGGGGACTGGTTAGACCACAGGGGCCAATGTGAGATTGGGTGGGTCAGGCTAGGCCAGAAAATCCGTTACACATATATTATTCATTAGAGGGACACATCTGTATCAGATATATAAAAGCTTTATTCATCCTGCACCTGCATCTTTACCTACCAGGACGCAATCAAATGTTGATTTGCATACATTATACCAGGAATTTGCTTCACTGTGAAGCACTGGGTTGGGACTAGTGGTCCAGTGATTCTATATCCAAAGGGGTCAATATTAACATTAAACTACACTACCTACCCCCATTGGTTACCTCAATCGCTAGTAAAGCATTGCTGTGCTAAGGTACAGTAATCAAGGGATTAATCCCTGCCATTTCCCCAATGGGCTTAACCACCCACCACAGAACAACTACACCAATCACCCATGCCTCTCTAATAAACATAACCCTCTCCCTCTACACCAGGGTTTCCCAAACTTTTTTTTCCGTGACCCGGTTATTTTTTAACTTCTTTTTCGTGACCCACTAAAATTTTTATCGCCTATACTGGCCTATAGGGCCTGCACAGACACACACACAGCCACTGATACACACACACACACACACACACACACACACACACACACACACACACACTGCCAATGATACACACACAGACACACACAGCCGCTGATACACACACATACACATACACAGCCACTGATACACACACACACACACAGCCACTGACACACGCAGCCACTGACACACACACTGATACACACACAGAGCCACTGATGCACACACACGCAGCCACTGACACACACCCAGCCACTTACACATATGCAGCCACACAAACACTGCTACACACACACACACACACACACACACTGATACACACACACAGAGACACTACTACACACACAGAGACACTGCTACACACACAGAGACACTTCTACACACACAGAGACACTGCTACACACACAGAGACACTGCTACACACACACACACAGCTACACACACACACACACACCCACACACAAACACTGATACACACACACACAGACACTGATACACACACACTTACACTGATACTGATACACACAGACATTGATTCACATACAGACACACACACACACACACACACACTGATACAGATACACACACACACACACACACACACTCGCTCTCCCCTTTACGCACACAGACACAAACAGTGAATTACAGGCAACGACGGATGTGAGTGACTGGAGGGGGGGCCAGGGACACTTGGGTGGGAGGGAGGGAGGGGGCCAGGGACACGTGGGTGGGTGGGAGGGGGCCAGGGACACGTGGGTGGGTGGGAGTGGGCCAGGGACACGTGGGTGGGAGGGGGCCAGGGACACGTGGGTGGGTGGGAGGGGGCCAGGGACACGTGGGTGGGTGGGTGGGAGGGGGCCAGGGACATGTGGGTGGGTGGGAGGGGGCCAGGGACACTTGGGTGGGTGGGTGGGAGGGAGGGGGCCAGGGACACTTGGGTGGGTGGGAGGGAGGGGGCCAGGGACACTTGGGTGAGTGGGAGGGGGCCAGGGACACTTGGGTGGGTGGGAGGGGGCCAGGGACACTTGGGTGGGTGGGAGGGGGCCAGGGACACTTGGGTGGGTGGGAGGGAGGGGGCCAGGGACACTTGGGTGGGTGGGAGGGAGGGGGCCAGGGACACTCGGGTTTGGGGGCCAGGGACACTTGGGTGGGAGGCAGTGACTGGGTGGGGTGACTTACCTCGCCGCCGGACGCTTTCCCCTGCTGCCCCCGATATCCCCTGCTGCCGGGACAGGAGGTGGGCTTGGGAGGAAGGGAGGTGGGCTCGGGAGGGGGTGCCACGGGAGGTGAGCTCGGGAAGCTGGCCGCAGTAGGAGCTTGTACTTCCACCCTCCCCCATGTAACGTGCGGGCCGCAGAGGAGCTGGTACTTCCTCCTCCGTCCCATGTTGGGAGCGGGGGGGAGGAAGGGAGCGGGCCCTGCTTGACCTGCGCAAGCGCGCTGGACCGCGGGGGGAATCGCCGCCAGTTTTTTTTTACTTGAGCGGGGGGGACAGGAGACACCGCGTGGCCAGCCTCGGTGCGACCCGGCAATTTTGGTGCCGTGGCCCGGTGCCGGGTCGCGACCCACCATTTGGGAAACGCTGCTCTACACTAATGGCGCTGTTAGCCGTGTGGGTAAAGGGTGTTTGGACACAATATTTTTGAAATGTTAATGGTCAAGATCTTTTCATGAATCATAAGGGGAACTATACTAGTGAGGTAAAAATAAAGATGAACATTTCACCACACATTAAATTATCATTACCATGTAATGTTAAATGAATCAAATTACATCTATGTAATTTGAGATTGTTTCATGTATGGGTAAAAAATATTTAAAATAAGTAGTTTTTGAGCATATTATTGACCAAAATGTATTAATAGACATAATCTCTGAATCCTCTATTAATTGTCTAACCAAAGCTTACCGAGAAAGATTCAATCTCTTCTAACAATGCTTTTATCAAGGATTCGAGAGTTGTCAATGTTAACAAAATGTCAGCTAAATTTTACGATGATGTTCCAGAACTTGTATGCAGAGTATTTCAGAATTTTCTTTAAATTTATTTGCTACTTGTTTTATTTCTAGGATAAAAGCAAGGGTGAGAGAGAACAATCTTGACATGTTTGTGAGTGTGCTACCTTACCGTAAAAAAATTATATATTATAGTATTCATATTACCTATTGTCTCGACTGCCATTATATACACTCCTTATAATCTGAAGTTTATACAGTAATTCTATTTCAAAATACTATATGTGAATATCATTAATTAGCATAAATAGATGATATATTACAGCATATATGGTAATTGGGTAAATCCTGTGCTGTTGTTTATGTGCACACATACATACTGTACAGCATTAAAAAAAAGAGGTTAATTGTTAGAGATGATAGAAAAAATACATACAATTAAACAACAATGTAAAAATATATAATATTATTATAATAATATAAAATAGTGTTCTACCGGGTACCTGGGGAAAAATAGAAATGCTGCCGGACCCCGGCTGGGTAGCATTGAATTACCTCCAGCTGGCGGCGGAGGGTAGGGAGGACCACAACGACATCTTTGGAGCAGCGGCAGACATCTTGGTGGCGGTGGCAGCAGAAGACTTCTTTGTTGAGCCGGTGGGAGCAGGAGCATTACTATTGGACAGCCAGGGTGGAGCTGGCTGTCCAATAGTAACGCTATACTTGTACTTGTATAATAGGAAACTACTTGAAGGTTTAATACGGGATAATATTCAGGAATACCTAATGGAAAATAAAATTATTAGTAATAGTCAGCATGGATTTATGAAGTATAGATCTTTCCAAACTAACCTTATTTGTTTCTTTGAGGAGGTAAGTAGGAATTTAGACCAGGGTAATGCAGTTGATGTGGTCTACTTAGATTTTGCAAAGGCTTTTGATACGGTTTCACACAAGAGGTTGGTGTACAAAATAAAGAACATTTGACTCAGTAATAATATATGCACCTGGATTGAAAACTGGTTAAAGGACAGACAACAGAGGGTTGTCATAAATGGAACTTTTTCAGGTTGGGCTAAAGTCGTGAGTGGAGTACCTCAGGGATCGGTACTGGGACCCCTGCTTTTTAACTTGTTTATTAATGACCTTCAGGTTGGGATCGAGAGCAAAGTCTCCATCTTTGCTGATGATACTAAATTGTGTAAGATAATAGAATCAGAGCAGGATGTAATTTCTCTTCAGAAGGACTTGGAAAGACTGGAAACGTGGGCAGGTAAATGGCAAATGAGGTTTAATACAGATAAATGTAAGGTTCAGGGGAACTGAAGAAGTGCGCATGCACACGAAACGCGTTGGGCAGTTTGTGAGAGTGATTGCATCAAGCAGAGCACTGCAGGAGCGTGACCAACTATAGAAGCAGGAGAAGGGAGTTTTGGCCATTTGTCCCGCCCCCAGTGTTTCCGGCAACGGAGCGGCAGACGGCGCCAGGAGAACCAGAGACCAACCTATGGTGACGCACATCCTGATGCGAAACTAAGGAAGTGTTCGGAGTCTCCCCTGATCGCCACGTGTTTACCAGAAGCTGCTGCCGGATTATACTCACCATTTACCCCTGCCTATATTTATTGGACATCTTGTAAGTAGGATTCCGGTTTTACCACTGGATCCGTCATCTGCTCTGGACATTTTTATTGTTGTTCATTAAATTTACTCTTGTATTATTTGTCAGCCTTACTTGTTATTGTCCTATGTTTGTCTTGTCTTGTGTGTCTTGTATGTTTGCATAACATTGTTGAACTATGATTTTTCTGCTTCTCTCCCTTACTTCACATATGTAATTCCTTCCTGTGGAGCCTGAAGTCAAAGATTGGACTCTCCATAATTGGACATTGTCGTCACTTTTGGACTCTATTCATTCCTATATGGGACTCTAAGGCGCCGGTTTGTATTGTTGTTTTTGTTCTTAATTAGCCACATACTGTACAAATCAGTTATTGTAAGTGCAAAATAATAAATAACCACATTTAGACTGGAACTTTACATATGATGCACAAATAAAATCTATTTGTAAAAGAGTGACTGACAAAATCAAGATCTACAATCATGCAGTGCATTTTAAAGTTACACTTGAAATCCACATGAAAAGTAAATTACAACACTTATTGCATTATGCTACTCATTGCTACAAATATTCCACATCCCTCAGTGCCTACTATGCATGCAGTATGCTTCAAATTCATTAGTTGTGTTATAAATACAGAATTATCAATCAGAACTCTTTACGGTACTTGTAAGCTTTTGTTCTTTATTACTGTAGTATTTTTTTAGTGAAAAATTCAGTCTCTTTTGAAAAGATGTATATGCATATATGCATATATTATTGCTCCCTTTTTAACTATAGCTAGAAGGAGGTAAAGAACCCACTATATAGCACTCGCACTCCCAGTCCAAATTATGTGTATGATTTAAAACGTAATTTTTATTGATCACAATCAATAAAAGTGGTTAAAATAAACACGTATTGGACACACACTACTGATCCTATGTCGGATATGATGAATACCCTGGATCAATAGTTTTAAAATAGTTAATTGAGTTTAATTGGATCAATTAACACTACTAAGATGCCTTGTCTGAAGATCCCTTAGTAGTGAGTGCACAGGGGCTAATACAGAATTGGCTGTATTAACCAATATAACATCAGACTGACCATTTGCCGAGTAATCCTGGTGCTTAAAAGGTTAACTGCTGTATTGCAATGATACGTAGTACCAGATGACCCTAGCTCAGATACTGGTAATAGAACCTGAGGTTGGGTAAATATATTATAATCCCTCTAAGCGACTGCAAGACAGTTAAACTTGTACAGCAACTGTAACAAGTGTGGCAATGAGATACAGCTAAAGCTCAGAGTACAATTTACCAGTACAGGTAGTCCTCGGTTATCTGACACAATGCTTTACTCAAAATGGCGTTGGATAGCGAAACGTTGTAAAGCGAAACACGTTTTCCCATAGGAACACTGTTTAAATGAAAGGTTCCGTTCCTGAAGGCATTTTTAACACTAAAATACACCGAAAATTTTACGCAGGCAATAAGATATGCAGCACACATACATTATATAGTGTATATACTGTATTATATATATATATATATATATATATATATATAAAACATAATAAATAATATATTATATAGTATAATATTATATAGTATAATATAATATATATAATATATATATATATATATATATTTATATATAATATATATATATGCTCTTACGACGCTTTGCAACGTTGTTTATGTGTATGTGTGTGTATACATACACACATACACATAAACAAGGTTGCAAAGCGTCATAAGAGCGTTGGATAAGCCGTTTTGGCGTTGTATAAATGAACATAGGATGCATTGCATAGCATTGGATAAGCCATTCGTTGTAAAACGAAGCGTTGTAAAACGAGGACTGCCTGTACAGTACAACACACCAGTGACACTGTGCAAGTAAAGTGAATGTAGTCCCTAATGGAACTGCTCGACAGTTCTAATTGGTGAAATAGCTGATAAGCAGTGTACAATGTGGCAGCAGATGAGTACACAGTATGGTCTTAACAACAAGCCCAGCACTCAGAGCGATATGAGCAATAATTCAGCACACTTGCAGAACACACAGATAAGCAGTCTGTGTCCTGTGTAATGAATGTACACACGTGGTTGCTAGCTAACAGTCTTACTAACAGGTACCTAACTATAAAATATTCATAGGCACTCCTGCTAGCTAACAGAACAGTGTACAGTTGTATTAATTCCCAGAGTCCATATTCATGAATGGGCTTGCACTTTAAAAATCTGGGTGTCACTGTATACCATATTAATGCTCATATACACTGTAGGATAGAAGTATTCAGTCTAAGAGGATTCATACATATGACCCTGCACACTCTGTAGAGAGAGTAGCCACTCAGATAGCTATTGCAAACTCTCTTGGGTCACTGCAGGGTTCCCGCAGCTAGTCGCTGTGCGAATGAAATTCTGCGGTCTGACAATCTGCCTGCGCGTGCCCGTGTGATGGTGCCGACGCGCGCTTTTCGCGCAGAGAAACGCTTTCTCAAGGCTCAATGATAGAGAGGGGGGTGTCCCATAGAAAAAGGGGAGGTTAAATAGCTACGTCCTACAATCTGATTGCTCTATTAGACCCAATATGCTCCACACTGTGTACTTGACTTGCATTATACTGGCAGAGACCGTATTAGAATATAGTAACAAGCGTGATAGCAGCTACGACACTCAAAATAAATGACAGAATATTTGTGATTAACTATCTGCTTTCCACAGAATGGTCATGAGCCAAAGTGTATTTTATCACTGTGAAAAAAACAGATTCATCATCTGTCAATCTCTACGCGAAACGTGTGCGTCAACACCATCACAAGAGCACGTGCAGGGCAGATTGTCAGATCGCAGAATTTCACCAGAACCGGCAGGGTTTGAAATAAATAAAGGAGGCGAGGTACAAGAGACTGCTGTTTTTTTAACTGCTGCAGCTTCTGTGCTGGTATCCATGGAAACGCACTTCTGACTTGTGGCAGAGTTAACAAATAAAAAAACAAACCTCTTTAAGTGCATCATAAGCTGTGAAAGAGTTACAGATACTGTATATGCTGAATCAGATAAATAAAACCATATATGCTTGTTATACAGTAACTACATATTACTGATGGAGGGATTCATGTGACATGGCGGCATTCTCCACAAGTAGCTGGGCTTTGTTTACACGCAAGTGTCACGCCTGTATGCCCGCAGACCAAGCTAGACCCCAGTACTGAGGTGGGAACGGTATGATACCACACACCCACAGCAGTGGGAGCAAGCCCGGAGTGTGGTATAGCGTTGCTGGGCCTGTTGGAAGAGTTGTTAGTATATACTTGCAACGCTTGGGGAGTGTCCGTGAGAATAGTCGTGTCCGTTTGCAATATTCAGGGTATCCAGAGAGTAGAGTCGTCAGAGAGCAAGCCAGGTCCTAGGAAACCGGAGGTCAGCGAAGTCGTATGCGTAGCAGGGTTCAAGGGGTTACCAGAGAGCAGAGTAGTCCAGGGAGAGCAGGGGTCAAAGCCAGGGAAATCCAAAGTAACACAGGAGCAGGTATTCACAGGAGCACAGCATAGGACAGGTACACACAGGGAAACAGGAACTATGCAGAGCGAGGAAGAGGTGGACAGACAGGGATTATAAAGGGAGGTGCACCAATGGCAGAGACGGGAGGAGTAGAGAGAGAAGTGGGTCTATTTTGTGATGACCTCCCGCAAGGCTGACGCAGAACACGGGTGTGGCTCCGGGCCATTCCGGTCTTTCAGAGCCTCGAGGGTGCAGTTGAAATCACCTCCGAGCACCACGTGTTCGTCCGCGTTGACTGTCTCCAGGTATTCAGACATTCTGATGAAGAACTGCCTTCTCAGGGGTCCGGTCGCAGGAGCATACACGTTCAAGAAATTAAACGTGTAGTCCTGGTGCCGGACCCTGAGATGCAACAGGCGACCTGGAACAACAGTTTTGGCAAGCAGTAGCTCTGGTTGAAAGAACTCAGAGAACAGGGTCACCACCCCACTAGATGACGAAGTGAGGTGGCTGAAGAAGACCTTGCCTCGCCACTCCAGATGCCAGCTGGCTTCAGCCTCTGGAGTGGTATAGGTTTCCTGCAGGAAACTCACAGAATACTTTCCCTTCTGTAAAAAGGTGAGTACCTGGAACCTGCGAAACCCGTCCTTACAGCCATTCACGTTAAGTGTACCAATGCTCAAAGCCATTGGTAATCAGGAGTTTTGCTTTCCACAGGCGCTCAGGGAGCTACACCCCGAGAAGCCTCTATGTGGTCTCGCATCAATTTATGACATTTCAGGACACGAAGATGGATAGGCCCAGAGGTTTTGGCCTTGTGGTTAGCCCTGATGTATACTAAGAGAGAGTGGAGAATGACCGAGGCATCCTTCCACCTTCCAAGGGCCAACTGCACCTTCGTGGTTCCGTGTTTGCAGAGGGTGTCCTCCAGGAAACCATCTAGCTCCTGGGCAGGGATAATGGGAGTCAAAGAGTCCACCGCCTCCGCGGTTCCAGAGGACTCCTCACTGAGCCCCAACTCCCCGAGCTCCTCTTGACTGAAAATCTGAGGATCCCTGCCCTTCCCTGCGGGGGCCTTTCTCAGCCTTAAAGTGGGTCCCCTCCTCGGTGTTTCCACGAAGGGGTCCACTATATCCTCCACATCCAACCCCGGGGTGGGATGTTCAGGGGTAGCTGATGGCAGAGGTAGCGGTCTCCTTAGTGTCCTCTGGGGCCAACGAGGCACACAGTGCCCTGCTGGTCTCCTCTACCACCATGCGAACAAACGGGATGCCACGGGCGTTCGCATTAATCGTGGAGGGCACTTTTCAGCAAGTACCTCATAGGGAGGGTCCAGCCCAGCAGTCGCCTCCAACAAAGTGCCCGACCAAAACTCCTCACCA
This sequence comes from Ascaphus truei, assembly GCF_040206685.1. Classification (NCBI taxonomy): domain Eukaryota; kingdom Metazoa; phylum Chordata; class Amphibia; order Anura; family Ascaphidae; genus Ascaphus; species Ascaphus truei. The sequence goes on from NC_134483.1 coordinate 395,252,860, forward strand.
GGAGAGCTCACATCTGGCATCTCCCAGATGCAAAATGAAGTGCTCGCTAAAACACCCTCACCCACACCCTCCTCCCCCGCTCTATCCTCCAAACCCCCAACCACGGGGGTCAGCCCTAGCCCATCCCCTTCCGGTGACACAAACCGGGGCTCAGCCTCAGGTGTGCCACCCGAAGGCGGCACAGCCGGATGGGGATACTGGAAGACCTCCGAGTCCCTGAAGACAACTGCATCCGGCACGGCAGATTCACCGAAACACAAGTCCCCGGGGAATGTTCTCCAACTGGGAGGGGTGTTGGAAGGCTCCCCAACGTCCATTTCTAGGAGCAAAGCCTCATGTTGTTGAGCACTTTGATCTTCCACCCCAGGGACGCCGGGTACCTCCTCCTGCATTCCCTCCAGATCTTCGAGGGGGGGGACTGCATATTTATGAGGTCCGGCTTACACTGGCTAATCCTAATCTGTGGGCCGGACAGGGCCACCCTGTGCAGAATTGATGTTGCATTCCACTTCTGAGGGTGAACGTAATACGGTTCACCCTCCTCGCAATCCTCTATCACCCTCTTGTTCTTAGTTTTTCCTTTCCTCTTCCTGGGGATTGATTCCCCAAAAAAGGGTACCGCCACCTCCTCAGCGGGAGCCTCCCACCGCTTCCCCGCACCCTGTACGATGCTTACATTGGGGGTAGGGTGCTCCTGGGGGGAGACAGCGACCACAGAGGGTGACTTCTTCAGGGTGACTCTTTTCTTCTCCCTCTTTTTCCTGGGGAGAAGTGCAGACGTTACCGCCCGAGATGGGGCAGCGACATCTCCTGCGGTCCCAGGGGGGACCTGGGCCCCTGAGGGCTCCGCCGCTCCCCGGGGAAAGGTGCAGATGTCACTACTCGAGATGGGGCAGCGACATCTCCTGCAGTCCCAGGGGGGACCTGGGCCCCCGAGGGCCCCGCTGTGGTGGGCGCAGATGTCACTGTTCGAGATGGGACAGCGACATCTCCTGCGGTCCCAGGGGGGGCCTGGTCCCCCGAGGGCCCCGCTGTGGTGGGCGCAGACGTCACTGTTCGAGATGGGACAGCGACATCTCCTGCGGTCCCAGAGGGGACCTGGGCCCTCGAGGGTTTTTCCTTCTCCCTCTGTTCTTTGGGGAGAGGTACAGGACATGTTCGGGATGGGACAGCGACATCTCTTGTGGTCCTTGGAGGGACCTGGGCCCTCGAGGACCCCGCTGTGGTGGGCACAGCGGCACCGGGTGACTTGGCAGAGGGAGGGGCGGGTGCAGAAGCTGAAGTGGGATTTCTATTCCCTTTGGGGCAACTCCTACGAGTGTGCCCCAGCTCCTTGCACAAATAACACCTAACCCCCTCCGTGCCATAGAACACGGTGTATGAGGGCCCTGCCCCGGTGGGCACAGCGGCACAGGGTGTCTCCTCCCGGGGGGGACAGCGACAGAGGGTGTCCGCTCCAGGGCGACCTCCTCCCTCCGCTCCCCGGAGAGGTGCAAATGTCACTGCTCGAGATGGGGCAGCGACATCTCCTGCGGTCCCAGGGGGGTCCTGGGCCCCCGAGGACCCCTCTGTGGTGGGCACAGATGTCACTGTTTGAAATGGGACAGTGACATCTCCTGCGGTCCCAGGGGGGGCCTGGGCCTTACCAAATGCCTGGGAGCTCTTCACACACGCTTCTGAGTGAGAAGCAAGAGATAGGTCAGGGAGAGAAGAGGAGGAGACAGAAGGGGCAGTCAGGGGAATGGCCTGTACAGCTTGGGAGGCGGAGACAGGGAAATCCTGATAAGAAGAGTCTGTGCGCGCGGCCCCTGTAAGCTGGGGATGCGCTCGCACAGGCTGCAACACAGGTGCGGCCCGTACGGAGCAGGGGAAGACCGCAGGAGGGGGACGGAGCCAAGCGGAGGGGAACGCGGGCGAGGACTGTGCCCGTGCGATGGCCAGCAAGGGTAGTGAGGAGCATGCACTTGCGTACCACGTGGGCTGAGGGGGCGCGCGCACCGGACGAGTCACTAGGCGCACGGAACGCTGCGCCGTGGGCATCACGCGCGGAGGAAGCAACAGGATGGATGGCACCACAGGGGAAGGTAAAGGAGCTACCGCGGGGGAGAGGGAGCGGGGAGGATTACAGCAGGGGCTGCGGGAGCGCGTGGGTATGCGAGACCTGCGGGGAACGCACTGCGGCAAGGGGAGAGAGGTAGACAGTGAAGGAGAGAAGTGGGAAGGGGCAGAAAGGACAACCGGAGATGGGAGAGAGGGAGAGGAAGAGGAAATAATCTCCTGAGTCGTCACAGCAAGGACTGGGTCTGGTGAAGTAGGCCCCACCCAGGAACCAAGATTGAAATGCCCTCCAAACAAACAAAAAAACATCAAAAAGTGAATGCATACTACCACATATGCTTAGAATAAAGCAAGGTAATAAAAGATGTTTCAGATGGCAGATACAGGCAATAAAAAGAATAAGGCTGCTCCTACACCTTCCACAAAGTCACATTATCTTTTTTTTTATGGAAGCTTTGTTTAAAAAACTAGCAAAGATGAATTTGACGATTAACGCTATTGATGAATGAACAACTTTAATTCAAAAGGATTTACTCACTTCTCAAAAAAATACAAGAGGTATTAACCAGAATTACTGAAGTAGAAAATAGTTAGTATAATGGAAGATCCAATTGTATTAATTGATCAAATGAAACATCAAATAAAGGATCTTAAAGTGCAAAAAAACGGAATTGGATGATCGCCAGAGAAGGAACAACATATGAATTTATGGTGTACCTAAAGAAATTGAAAAGAAGTCATTTGAAATTTTTTTGGGCAATGGCTTCCTTAGCTCTTCAAAACAATATTTGATCCTCCTCTTGACATTCAAAGAGCACATCGCACAAAATCTACAAATGAAAATGTGAACAAGGGTCCAAGGCCAATGATTGCATACTGTTTAAGATATCAACAAGTTAAGGAAATTCTTCTTTTCTAGCTATAAAGATGAAAACCTTTCAATATACAGTAATGGACATCGAATTTCTTTCTCGGCTGATTTTTCTAGAGAAACTGTAGTCTCAGGAAACAATTCCTTGCTCTTCGGCTGGCGTTACATAAATTACAAGCCAGGTTTTGGTCTTGTGGAACCCGCAAAAATGTTGGTGACATACAAATCTAAGTTTTTGGGATTTCATGATCCTTTAGCGTTAGCGGCAAATATTTCCTCACAAAGTGTTACATTCATGAATACAACGGAACCTCCATCGGATCAATAGAATGCTGGTCTTCCATATCGAGAAGAAAAACACAATATAGTGCAACAATGTCTCTATCAAGTGTTATTTTTCTGGAGACTTCTTTAGAATCAGGACTCGCACTTTCTCTGATAAAATCAAGCCTGTATCCCACACTCAGGTGTATATCTGTAGTGGGGTGTGATGTAGGTCCGACCACCCTCTATTGTGTGTTGTCTTGGGGTCAGGTCGCTCGCTGTGACAGAGTGTCACTCAGGATAGTAGATGCACAACCATGTATGTATGGGAAAACGAGAAGCCAAACATAGTGTGTACTGATAATAATCTAATCAAAATTAATTTAATCTATAAAACATAAGGATGTATGCTTACATCAATAATAATATAACCTTGGCACATAAGATAAGCGAACTCTGCTTCCAGACTCTCACCCCGTCCTCAGCTCAGATCTCTCGGCACGTCACTTCCGGTTTCACGGCACGCTCAAATTCTCCTAAATCACGGAGGATCTCAGGTGCAGGTGAGTGACGTCAGCAAGGCGCTCGTGACTCTATGCATTTCGCTGTCGTCGACGACGACGAAGCGACGACAGCGAAACGCATCACGAGTGCTCTGCTGACGTCATTGTGTGCGTGTGTGTATAGCCAGGGTTAAGGTGCATACCCAGAAAACCCACCCACAGACAGCTGTTTCGACCTTTATGGGTCTCATCAGGGTGGGGTTGGTAAACTGGGTATGCAGAGAAGCTAAAGGATGGGCTTTACCATACTGAGTTAAGTTATGGTGAGTAAAAAAAGTGACAAAAACCCTCCACAGCAAAGCAAATATGCAAATGTAAATACAACTTTATGCTCATCTGCATGTCTTAGGCAGGTCTGCAACCCCGCCTTTCACCATTATTACCCAGCACACAGCACTTCCACTGCAGCAAGGGATTCTGGGGAATGACATGCAAATGAGCACACAGTGCCACTTTTTGCTTCAAAAACCATTTTAACATGGTTCCTTATAGGCTTAAGCTTGCTGCATGGTCACAGCTTTTAGCACAGCCAGGGTTAAGGTGCATACCCAGAAAACCCACCCACAGACAGCTGTTTCAACCTTTATGGGTCTCATCAGTGTGGGGTTGGTAAACTGGGTATGCAGAGAAGCTTTAGGATGGGGTTTACCATACTGAGTTAAGTTATGGTGCGTAAAAAAAAGTGACAAAAACCCTCCACAGCACAGCAAATATGCAAATGTAAATACAACTGTATATATATACAATAGAGGACTGCGCTATTGTGTGAAATGCCAGAAATTGATGGTATAACTAAATATTAAATCAATATAAATTAATAAAAATATGTAATTAATAAAATATAATATTAAAAAATCGATATATACCAAAAATGCATATAAATCAATGTCTAATAAGCAAACAACTCAAAAATAAAAATAAAATACATAGTGCTGTGAACCTTCCTTTGTCAGCTCTACTGTAGATAGTCCTATAGAGACCAAACAAATATGTCCAGTATTGGGGAGTAAATGTAGCACTAACAGGAAAAACAGGCAGCTTCTTTAAGAGGGTACAACGACCTCCCTCTCCACCTGCATAGAAAAATAGAAGAAAAAGAAGCGCCAAATCCTGCACTAGTATAGTATACACTATAGATTTATATATACATATATAAATGTGTGTACTGTCGTGGCCGAGTTTATTCTAACATTTACTCGGTCTCGGCCGCGACAGATACCGGGTGCGCCGAGGTGTCCCGTGCGCGCGTTGGAGCCTCGGAGGATCGGTCCTCCGATCGAGGCTCCCCCCTCCCCTCTCCGGGTATCCAACGGGTCCCCCGGAGCCCCCCACCGCCATCCCCATCATCTCGGGACACATGGGCTCCCTTCGGGGAACCCTGGGCGCGCACGCTCCCGATGAAGCGTGACCGCGCGAGGGGATTCGGCATCAAAGCCGGGAAACCTCGCGGCTTGCGGCTCTAGCCGCATTAGAATAAACTGTGTCAGTACTGTATATACAGTCATGTGAAAAAGAAAAAAAGAAAGTACACCCTCTTTGAATTCCATGGTTTAACATATCAGGACATAATAATCATCTGTTCCTTAGCAGGTCTAAAAATTAGGTAAATACAACCTCAGATGAACAACACATGACATATTACATAGTGTCATGATTTATTTAACAAAAATAAAGCCAAAATGGAGAAGCTATGTGTTAAAAACGAAGTACACCCTTACTGCTTCCACAGGAATTAAGATGCTAAGTAGCAGACAGGTGCTGCTAATCAAATGCCCTTGATTAGTTGATCATCAGCAAGTGTGACCACCTCTATAAAAGCCAAAGTTTTAGCAGTTTGCTTGTCTGGAGCATTCATGTGTGGGTTAACACAATGCCAAGGAGGAAAGACATCAGCAATGATCTTAGAGAAGCAATTGTTGCTGCCCATCAATCTGGGAAAGGTTATAAGGCCATTTCCAAACAATTTAAAGTCCATCATTCTACAGTGAGAAAGATTATGCAAAAGTGAAAAACATTCAAGAAAGTTGTGAATCTTCCCAGGAGTGGACATCCCAGAAATTTCACCCCAAGGTCAGACTGTGCAATGCTCAGAGAAATTGCAAGAAACCCAAGAGTTACATCTCAGACTCTACAGGCCTCAGTTAACATGTTAAATGTTAAAGTTCATGACGGTATAATTAGAAAAAGACTGAACAAGTATGGTTTGTTTGGAAGGGTTGCCAGGAGAAAGCCGCTTCTCTCTAAAAAGAACATGGAAGCACAGCTTAGGTTTGCAAAGTTGCATCTGAACAAACCACAAGACTTCTGGAACAATGTCCTTTGGACAGACGAGACCAAAGTGGATATGTTTGGCCATAATGCACAGCGCCACGTTTGGCGAAAACAAAACACAGCATATCAGAACAAACACCTCATACCAATTGTCAAGCACGGTAGTGGAGGGGTGATGATTTGGGCTTGTTTTGCAGCCACAGGACCTGAGAACCTTGCAATCATTGAGTCAACCATGAACTCCTCTGTATACCAATGTATTCTAAAGTCAAATGTGAGGCCATCTGTCTGACAGCTAAAGCTTGGCCGAAATTGGGTCATGCAACAGGACAATGATCCCAAGCACACCAGCAAATCTACAACAGAATGGCTGAAAAAGAAAAGAATCAAGGTGTTGCAATGGCCCAGTCAAAGTCCAGACCTCAACCCAATTGAAATGCTGTGGCTGGACCTTAAGAGAGTTGGGCATAAACAAATGCCCACAAACCTCAATGAACTGAAGCAACGTTTTAAAGAAGAATGGGCCAACATTTCTCCACAATGATGTGAGGGACTGATAAAGTCATACAGAAAACGATTACTTCAAGTTATTGCTGCTAAAGGTGGTTCTACAAGCTATTGAATCATAAGGTGTACTTAGTTTTTCACACATAGCTTCTCCATTTTGGCTTTATTTTGGTTAAGTAAATCATGACACGATGTAATATGTAATATGTCATGTGTTGTTGTTCATCTGCGGTTATATTGACCTAATTTTAAGACCTACTAAGGAACAGATGATTGTTATTATGTCCTGATATGTAAAACCATAGAATTCAAAGAGGGTGTACTTTCTTTTTCACACCACTGTATATATTCCATTTATTGTAATGGATGGGTTCAATGACGTTGTTTTGGTTTAAAGTATACACTATAGATGTGTTATTGATTTTGTGTTGAGATACTTGAAGAAATTAACTCTTTAAGGTCACAATGGGTTAAATCAAAATGTAGCTTTAATTTAGAGAAATTATTTTTTTTAGAGCAACATAGGTCATCTTTTATCATATGGAAGCTTAGGAACTGATTGCATATAGTTATGGATATATAAGCATATACATATATAAATAACAACACCTTGCAGGTATATACGTGTGGTGGGGGGCATGGGTCAGTTTGTTCCATTTTTTATAGATTGTAACAGTTGGAAAATGAAATGTATAATTGTTTACATCACACTTTGTGTAATAAAAATAATCTGTTTTCTATAAAATAGAACATGGATCAAATCACTAAATATGTATTACTAGAATAAAGATTGTTCTGCATCGCCCTTGGCTTATGCAAGTTATTTCAAATGATATATTACCATGGAAACCGCAGTGTTTGTATAATTTCTATAACATCTATGTAATTCATTTATTATTGTAGATAGTATTGTTACATTTAAACACTGGAGTATCATTATGTGATAAAAAGTCAAGATAAATTAATTCAGCTTACAGTATATAGGTGTGAATCATTGCATATGACCACCGATGTTTGCAATTAGGGATTAATTCATAGTCGCCACAAAAATACAAATACGTGTAAATGAATAGGTATATGTAATTAATCTATGTTATTTTAACCTGCTTGAAATTACCAAATGAAAATAGTCATAATTTATTGTAGTCTATCAGTTTTGAAAATTTTCCAGATGAAATAATGGAGTAGAATTTGAGCATTTCCATTAAAAAAAATTGTTTTGCCAAGTCCTTGATATATAGGTGGGACGTTTAAACAAGATCAGTTGTTTTATACATTTTAAACTATATCTAAGAAAACAATCCAATTACTAATGCTTTGTTTTCAGCAGTGATGGAGCATTGGATCCATTTTTGCCTCATCAGGAACAGCACAGCTAATACTGATTATTAAATAACTTTAATTGAAAGGTCATATGTAAAGAACTCTATTGTGATACTGTGTTTTTTTTTTAATTATCTTGTTTTACTTTGAACCGTCTCTGTGTGCATAATTTTTTCATGTGCGACTGATTACAATTGTACTTTTCTTAACTATCGACCACGATTGGTATTAAAAATTAAGTATTTTGTTTGCCTTTATTTGCGGATTACAAATTAGCCTTTAATCCTTTTACTATCTAGGCCATATCCATATGCGTGGCCAAAGGTATTTGAAGATATTTGCAATAATATTTTCAAACAATGATTTGTGTTCATTTTGTGGTGTATCCTAGTAACTCATACACCATTTTTTATTCAGAATAAGTTAAACTTGTATTTGGTGTTGGTCCTAAAATGTTGCCATCTATAACGTACGTGTGGCTGTGGGGGAGGTGGCTGCCTGGTTCTCCTTACTGCAATATCTCTTTCCCTGTACATCTTCTTTATCACTTTCAGAGTTTGAGACCTGTTTAAACTGGGCATCCACCACAAGTTTTGTGGTGTCTGACATGTCTGGGTCAGCGGTCATTAGTGCTTGTGGTTCCTTGGTTCTGTCAGCAACTGGGAAACATGTAATGTAGAAACATTATCTTTTTCACAATTTCCCTAGCAGGAGCCTCTTTTCAAAGAACATCTCCACTCATCAGCAACTTTTTTCCCCCCATTTTTGGCAACTATCAGGCCCTCTGATCATGAAGCATGGTATTTCGCTACCTCCTTATAAAATTCAAGCCACGATGTGTAGTCATGACTGAAGAGAAGTCTGGTACCAAAGTTATTGTACTGTAACTTATGCACGTAGTATCACTTCAAGTATTCATTCTACTGTAGTTACTCACGTTTTAGTCACTCACAGAGGGCTTTTTGCTCAAGTTCATCTTTCTATTTCTCCACCTCCTGTGATCTGTGTGATGTGCTCATCTGTGTCACTCGCATGACCATCTGTCCCTAGCTTAGCATCATTTAGCTCCAGTACGACAACTATGGCGGAGTTCTCATCAACTCTAAGTGTACCCAATGGCGCCACCCTTTTGCAGGGAGACTTTTAGACTTTGGCCTCCATTTCTTTAATTATTAGTTTACTCAGATTAAAGAACCTCTGAATTATCAGTGAAGCCTTTCTCAGAGTGCAATAGTGGACACATTTCTGTCTCATTCTCATCATTGGCAGAATCTTTATTGCGGCTGCTTTCATGACAAGTAATCTACTTCAGACTATGTGGGCATGGAAGTACGACTGGATTTTTAATCCATCATAACTTGGTTTTTATATTCTGCATTTTGTGAAAAGCAGATTGTAGTACTAAAACGGCATATCGGACACATTTATAGGAATGCACAGTTTGCTTGGTTATGACGTACAGTAGTATTTATTTCCAGACTGAATCACAAAATCAGCTTTCTTCACATCCCTCTAGTGTCTTTGTTGCTAATACTGCATAACATTTGACTGTAATAGAATCACACATTCCTTCAAGTATTCATACTTCTTTCTTTGTGGCTTCATTCTAAAAAATGGTTGAATATCATGAGCTGCTTTACTGTGGCGACAAAGCAGAAGAGCTTTCATCCCTCTGTAGGCAAACTTTATGGCAACAGTTGCAGAGCTCTTACACAAATAGCATTCTCTCTCCATTCTTCCTTAGATAAAAGCTCTGTAGCATTTTTGAAGTGTCAGCGTGCTTTTGTCTTTGCAGCAAATTTTGTTAATCAGGGAGAGAATTCTGTTTCTTAAGCACATGCAGTTCTCCCCTAAGAGCCTCTACTTCTTCCTTGTGCTTGCTCTGAGTTTGCATCAATTCAACCTTCATTATATTTTGGAGCTCAGCATATATCCCCTTTAGGGTTGCAGCTGCTTTCCTTTTCCATGCTTCTTTCTTCTGGGCATACTGACTGTTGGGGATGGAGCAGCTTCTCTGCTCCTCCAGCTCTTGCTCCAGTTTCTGGACCTTCTCTTGCTCCCTCTCATACAGAGTCACATGGCCTCTAAGCTTGGCCTCCAGCGATGCTCTGGTGATGGTCAGCATGCCTTAAAACTCCTCATGCTACTCTGCGGTGACGCACTGCGTACTCGCTCCTGCAGCACTTGTACTTCGCTAGCAGCCTGAAGACTTTCTTCCAGGACTTTCATTCAGCAGAATTCGCTGCTTCTCTTTGGCTTCTGTCTATTTCTCCTTTGCTTCAACTAGATGCATACACAGATGTTTCAACTGGATCTGCTGTGTATGCTGCTCCAGCGCTTTATATTTTGTAGCGCTCTCTCCACTCTAGTGCTTCCTGCACTTCTAACTTTTCGTGTTCCACTAGTTTCTTCACTTTTTCCAATTCATGAAGCTAATGTACATAGCGCTTCACAGCAGTAATACACGTGGTAATCAAATAAATAACAGATAATATAAATAACATATCATGGGAATAAGTGCTTTAGACATAAAAGTAACATTAAGGAAGAGGAGTACCTGCCCCGAGGAGCTTACAGTCTAATTGGTCGGTAAGGAGAAAGTACAGAGACAGTAGGAGGGAGTTCTGGTAAGTGCGTCTGCAGGGGGCCAAGCTTTATGTATCATGTGTTCAGAATTACCACAGTGCTATTCATATGCTTCTTTAAGCAAGTGTTTCTTAAGGTGGGTCTTAAAGGTGGATAGAGAGGGTGCTAGTCGGGTACTGAGGGTAAGGGCATTCCAGAGGTGTGGGGCAGTCAGTGAAAAAGGTTTAAGGCGGGAGAGGGCTTTAGATACAAAGGGGGTAGAAAGAAGACATCCTTGAGAAGAACGCAAGAGTCTGGATGGTGCATAACGAGAAATTAGGGCTGAGATGTAAGGAGGGGCAGAAGAGTGTAAAGCTTTAAAAGTGAGGAGAAGAATGGAGTGTGGGATGCAAGATTTGATCGGAAGCCAGGAGAGGGATTTCAGGAGGGGAGATGCTGAGACAGATCTAGGAAAGAGTAGAGTGATTCTGGCAGCAGCCAGAGACATTTGTACCTCACCAACTCAAAGCATGATGAAGAGAAAACATCATCACCATCTGTCACATCCAAGTGCACCGAGGTTTGTGGAGAAGGAGGTGATGAGAGATCCTGTTCTAAAATATGGTAGAAAGGGGGTGGGGTGATAGACAGCACTCTGACACAATGACTCAGCAAGGTTGCAGGGTGCACGGAACAGGAAGGGACCCTAATTCCCTTCAGTAAGTACTAACAAACCAAAAGATAGTACCACCACTCTCTGTCTCACAGCTATAGCTATAGGCGAATACCAGTGTAGGGAATATGAATAATTTAATGACACTAATAATAAACTGAAAATATAGCAACAATAGCCAATACGCCAATGATAGAATAAATATCACCATAGAGAAAATCAAAAATGAAAGGGGGCAGAGGAGAAAGAAGGAGAAGGGGGAAAAAAACATGAAAGAAAAGGAAAAAATCACAAAAATGGAAAAAGGAAAGCAAACTAGGGGGGGCGACGTTTCGAGGGGTGACCTCTTCATCTGGCCCATTCCCCCTCGAAACGTCGCCCCCCTAGTTTGCTTTCCTTTTTCCATTTTTGTGATTTTTTCCTTTTCTTTCATGTTTTTTTTCCCCTTCTCCTTCTTCCCCTCTACCCCCTTTAATTTTTGATTTTCTCTATGGTGATATTTATTCTTTCATTGGCGTATTGGCTATTGTTGCTATATTTTCAGTTTATTATTGGTGTCATTAAATTATTCATATTCCCTACACTGGTATTTGCCTATATCTATAGCTGTGAGACAGAGAGTGCTGGTACTATCTTTTGGTCTGTTCTAAAATATGTCTCGTCACAGTATACCTTGAAGGACATCCTGGGAGGGCTACAAGAATGTACGCCATCATCGATGATCAAAGCAACCGATCATCAGTCAGGTTAGAGTTCTTTGACTTATTTAAAATATGAGACAGAGAACAGGAGCGAGATTCCCACACCATACATGGTGCGTAATCCCCCGCACCTTAAAGGGATAGCCAATCGTATCCCACTGTTAGAACAAAATGTCCAGATTTTGCTACTGCTAGGCAAGGACATCCTGAGATTGCACAAAATCCATGATTAGCGCAACGGACCCCATAATGCCCTGTATGCCCAATGACTTGACCTAGGATGGGTAATAGTGGGCAACGTATGCATTGGCAAAGGCACAAATCAGACTATGTTGATACCCGAAGATCAAACATAATGGAATATGGACACGCATCCCTCTTCAAGCCATGTCCTAGCCATATCCACGTAAAAGAAAGGCCTGACAATCAAGAGAAACAAAGTCCTACAGTGCTGTCTTACTGAAACTCACAAATACATCTTTATATCAGAGAAGTGTGGTAATGGCATAGGATGTACAGCAGTCCAGATGACAAAAGATGACAAACCATCTTCATCAAAGGAAGAAAAAGTCTTCCTGAGAGTGACAAGGAACGCTTTAAAGACAAATCAAACAATTGGGTGGCTCTACCTCCATTCCATTCCATTCACCCAGTGGACATATTCTAAACAGAGTAGAAGGAATCATGAAATCCACACAACCAGATCAGTGGCACCATGTGCCTACAGACCAGAACCCTGCAGACCAAACTACTGGGTCAATGTCTGTAGCTCACCTGCAGAGCACATAATCGTCAACGGAACCAAAGTCTCTGATACAACCTGATGAGATGCCATCAGTTCCAGCAGACACATTTGAACTAATAAATCCAGGAATGTACACAGAGATCTTCCCTCAAGTCTGTGCTCTGTTCACAAACGATACATCTAAGGATATACTCAGATCCCATAGTTTCTCAAAATAGACAGGGCTCCAGCGAGCATTTGCACGTCTCAAGCACATAACCATTGCTTTCGATCACACACTTGGAGGTAAAGTAGACAGATGTTGTTGTTTGCGTCTCTGCAATAGACTAAGCACCATCAGTGAAATAACAGAGGCAAGGAAGATTGGCCACAGTTGTGTCCCATAAGATGCACATGCAGAGAAGATGAGCTGCATAACCGGGATAAGAGATATCTTTAAAGGGAGTTCCTTCTGGATATTGAATCCTACAATCAACAAGAACAACTTTACCAGAATAGGTGGTCACCTTCCCAATCCCCTATTGTGCTGCTAGCACACGATTGGAGTCGTCCAATGAATCAGACTTCATGATTTTGGAGGCAGGTACAACTCGACTCTCTCATGAGCCTTTACAACGTTCGTGGTTGCAGTCTCGGCAATTGTCGAAGCCAAAAGCTTTATCGGGACAATTACAGAGACATCCCTCTGGTGTCTCACCTGAGCTCCAAGAAATCGTGACTTTGGATCCCAGGTGATATCGGCCGGTACCACGGATTCTACATGTTCTATTGACTTATGTTCATATTAATGTTGTTTTTTTTCATATGTTCCCAATATTTATTATAGTGGTATTTAATAATACCAAACAGGGGTGTTCTGTCTCCTCTCCCAGCATTTCTTGGTTTACCCCTGTTGCATTAGAGCCCCCTTCTCTTCTCTCTGAGTTGGCTTGCTCCTCCTCCCCTTGACATTTGGTGCAGTCCTATCTTCTATTTCCCCTCTGATTGTGTCCTGTCCTTTCAGAGTGTGCCTCCCTGCAGCAAGGTTCTCCCACTGTTTCCCTGTGAGAAGCCTTTGTTTTTTCACCTATTCCTATTCCAATTCCAATTACATGTTCCCAACCCTTAGTGTTTATTTCCCCAGTACTTTTTCCACCTTTTATTTCTGTTTTGTTCCCCCAATAAACAATTCAGAAAAAGGAGCCTCCCCTTTCATGGAATAGGGATTGAGTTGAATTGTCTGTCTCTACTCACTAGCCCCAGCTTGCATGAGACAGAACATTACCCATGGAGACTATGATGGCAGATACAATAGATATCTTCAAAAAAGGTTGAACACTCTTTTTTGAAAGGACAGGGATATACCAAATAAGTAAACATAGGAAGGATGTTGAACTAGGGAGAAATCTGATTGCCATTATTTGGAGTCAGTAAGAAATGAAAATGTCTTCTTATGAGACATCATTGGGTGATGTTTCACTAGGTTTCTTTTGTTTGCCTTCCTCTGGATGAAAGTACTGTAAATACAAATATAGGATAAGTATTTGTCATCTAAATTTAGCATATGTTGAACTTTATGGACATACCGTATGTATTTTTTTCAACCTCATCCACTGTTCTATGTAACCAGGACCACCAACAGATTTCCCGGGGCCCAAGACTAGATTTAAGAACGATCTCCCATGTAGGCGGTTTGGCAAGCTCCCCAATTCCGCAGCCCATGAGCCCCCTCCTCTATTTCCCCCCCTCTTCCCATCTATTTCTCTCCCCGTCTCACTCTTGACCCCTCTCCCACACTCCCCTCCTCACTTTCCCCCTACATCAATTACCTCACTCTCACTCAATCACGCTTCCTAAATCCCCCCTCTTCACACTCATTCTCCCTGCCCCCGGCCCCCGACCCCACACACAAAAAATCTCTGCCCACAATAATTACCATGTAAGAGACGTGTGCAGAGGTACGCAATGGAGACCATTTTTATGGTGAAATTAAAATAAGTCTTTATTGCCTGTTCCTTTGAATAGCACAGCAAACAGAAATATACAAAAACAACAAACACCCTGTGTAAGGGCTAATTTACTTCCCCAGTCCCTTTCTGCAGGGCTGGAGGGATAATCCGATTAACACCCAATTCCGCAAAGTCTCAAGAGATACCTTAAAGCAGGTGGCCCTTCATGTCAGTCTCTGGTAGATTCCTGGGTACCCTGTGTGCAGGAATATAAGTCTCTGGGTTTCTTGATCTCAGCAGATATAACAAGGACACCACAATACAACAAAGAGTGATACAGTTACTGGTGCTCCCATCAATGTACGATCGGCTGCATCCAAGCCACAGCATACCAAAAGGAATGAAGATGGGCACACGGATTTCAAAAATAAATAGATTTATTAAAGCATACTGTACACAATGTTCGACCCAATAGGTCTTTGTCAAGTGCAAGAAGTGGCCACTTTTTGCACTTGACAAAGACCTATTGGGTCGAAACATTGTGTATGCTTTAATAAATCTCTTTATTTTGAAAATCCGTGTGCCCCATCTTCATTCCTTTTTGATCTCAGCAGAGCCTATCTGCTCAAGACCTCTTTCCTCTTGTCAGCACCTTTTGTGTACTGAGGAAAATCTCCTTCCTGTTTCTGGGAAAAGTCTTTTTCTAACAGGGTCTTCATCAGCCAGGTCGAGTCTGACTAATTGCTGGTGTGCAATTTACCAGCACACTGCTGGATTAGAGGCACGTTTCTTTAGCAGGGATAAGTCCCTGTTACATACCCCCCAAAGAATATATACAATAAACCCCACCACCCAAATGCATACAACACTCCCTCTCCACCTGCCCCAAATACAACCACCCTACCCCCCAAATACATACAAAATACAGATTTGCCTAACTTGGGGATGGTCTCCGGCATCTGGTGCCCCAGGTCTCCCTGGCTGTGTGGGGCTAACTCTCAGTGAGCACCGGTGTTAGAGAGATGCTCTACGTGGAACAATGAGGGAGGCCCGCAGCTGGGGAGAGAATGGGCCCGGTGGGCAGACAAAGCAGTTAGGCCCAACCATCTTTGTCTAGCTGCTGGCTCTCCCCAGCTGCGGGCCTCCCTCAGTGACCCTGTTCCACGCCAATCATCTGATGCCGGTGTGCACCAGAAGCTAGGCCCAGCGTCTTGTATGTACTGCCATCAGATAGGCCTGGTGCATGCCGACATCGGAGGCTTGGCATGGGACAGTGTCGGTGAGGGAGGTCCACAGCTGGGGAGAGCCGGCAGCTAGGCAAAGAAGTTGGGCCTGGCCAGATGGAGAGCCAGGGCTCGGCAGCCATGTAAGGACTGGCAGCCGAGCAAAGTTGTTGTGCCTGGTTAGAGGTCGTGCCCAACTTTCAACACAAGCCGAGCCCCCCGCAGCCACCAGGCCCAGAATACTTGTCCCAGATCTCCCCTCACGGCAACCCTGTATGTAACCACTGTGAGAAGCAGTGCAATAAAGTGTCAACAAAAAGATTACCAAAAATTGTGACATTTTATCTGAAATAAATCATAATAATAATTAAAACATGTAACTATTATCTAAAGCAGACAAAATGCGTCTACGCAAACTACATAATGAAAACAACAAGTAGGAATCAATAGCATCGGGAACAATTTCACACCCAAACTTTTCTACATTGATTTATTTGCCCCCAAAAAGTCAAGGAACTTCTCAAGGCGAGAAAGATGCGTCGCACAGCACAAAAATAGATGAAGGCTGATGTGGGATAAAAATAAGCTTTATTTGCACAAGGTGCAAGCGAGTCCTCTTAACGCGTTTCGGCCTGGAAGGCCTTTGTCAAAAGAGTAATTCGCTTGCATCACAAGACATCCATTTATACACCAGCAAACCTAAGACAGCTGTTCAAATCAATCAACACAATGAGTATCAGGTGTTTAGTATAATAATCATTGATCACCTCATTATGAAACATAGAGTCCGCATAGTCAACATGGATGTCAGATGAAAAAGTTAAAATACAAAAATACATAAAAAATGACCAGTCATTGTGACCAAAAACATAAACATATATCAAATTGTTTCTTGTTGGTATATTAATGACAGGTCACTGACACATGAAATCTATACTCCTTGAGCTTGTTAAAGCAAAAATCATTCACTTGTATATTATCACAGACCCAGATGAATGGGATAGGAAAATCAAAAGACTGTGACAGGATAATTCGAACATTTAAAACATTTTGCACATATTATTTATAACTTTATCTCATCATAATGTGGCAGTATATGGAAGATGCATATGGATAGAAATTCAATGGGAATAGTATCAAATCATAAAGAATCTTTAATATACTAAACATAATATATTGATCAAATTTTTTTTTATATCTAAATAATGATGAAAAAGATAAATGAAGGGTAAGGAAAAGAGAGAGGGGGGGGAGAAGGTGAGGGAAAAGAGGGGGGGAGGAGGGAATGGGGAAGAGGGACTGGAGAGATGAGGGAAGGGAGGGGGAGGGGGGAAAGGGGGGGAGGGGGGAAAGGGGGAGGGGGAAAAAAGGAATGGGGAGGGGGGGGGGAAGAAAGGGATGGGAAAGGGGGGGGAGGGAAGGGGAGGAAAAAGATGAAGATGGGAAAGGGAAAAGTAAGTAAAAACATGACAAAAAAGAAACTAAAATATCCAAAATTAATCATAAAGAAAATGTTTAAGTTCCCATTCCACATAGAGACCACAAGGTTGTAAACTGTTCAGAGAGAAAACCCATGACATCTCTTTCTTATTTAAACGGTTAAGTCTATCTCCACCTCTGGGGTGGATAGGGATATGTTCAACCCCACAGTAAGAGAAGTTCTTTAATCCCCCTTGTGGACATAATGAAAAGTGTTTTGAGACTGGATGTGATAAATCACGTTTGTTAATAAGTCTCACATGTTCAGAGATTCTGACATATAAAGATCTTATTGTTCTACCTACAGACCTTTGTTTGCAACCACAGGTGATGACATACACTACATGTGTAGTTTGCAATTAATAAATGTATTGATCCGCTGTTTGCAATTAGGGAACAATGTGCGAATTCTTTTTGTAGGTGAAGCATACTTGCAGTAATTACAAAAACCACATCTAAAAAACCCTTTCGGTATATTTCCAAGTTTGGGATCTTTTGATTGGAACATACTTTTGGATATGGATGTGGCAAGTGTATTGGCCTTTTTAAAGGCAAATCTGGGACCAGAGTTAGTATATTGCTCAAGATCAGTATCCATCTTGAGTACATTCCAATGCTTTTGAATAATTTGTTTTATCTGGAATGCTTGTTTACTGTATTTTGTTATGAATAAAGGGCTATCCATTATTACTGATTGTTTGCCTCTTTTATTCTTTTTATGAATTAGCAGTTCTTCTCGGTTCATCAGATCCGCACTTTGAAATGCTCTATCAACAATCTCTTGTTTATAACCCCTAGAGAGAAATTTCGACCTTAGAGTTTTGGAATGTTCCAAAAATGTTTCCTGGTTGGAGCAGAGGCGTTTATACCTCATAAATTGTCCTTTAGGTATACCTTGGATCAATGCTTTAGGGTGACTGCTACTTGCATGCAAGTACGAATTCCTGGCGTGCGGTTTGGTATAAATGTCAGTCTGTATACCCAATGTGGGATCACCATGGATAGTCACATCGAGGTAGTTTATTTTTTCAATATGTGTTTCAATAGTGAAGTGAAGGTGAAGATCATTACAGTTAATTTCGTGAACAAAGGAGTGAATACTATCAAGATCACCATCCCATATGAAAATTAAATCATCTATATAACGTTTATAATAAATGATATTAGAACGAAACTTATTAGTGCTACCATAAATGTGCTGAGATTCCCATAAACCCATAAAAAGATTGGCATATGAGGGTGCAAAAGAAGTCCCCATAGCCGTGCCCTGTGTTTGTAAGAAAAACTGTGAATCAAATAGAAAATAATTGTGAGTTAATAAGAATAAAATAGCGTCATTAATGAAAGTGATTTGTGCAGTGGAAAGTGATGAAAGTTGAAGATAATAATAAATGGCACGAAGTCCGTGTTGGTGTTCGATAATAGTGTACAGTGATGTGACATCCATGGTGACCCAGCGATAGCCTGTTTTCCAAATGATGTCCCCCAATGAAAGCAATAGTGCTGAGGTGTCCTCAATAAATGATGGTAAGGTTTTAACAATCGATTGGAGAAATTTGTCCACATATCGTGACACACCATCTCCCAAAGATCCAATACTAGCCACAATGGGACGCCCCGGAGGGTTCTCCAGTGACTTATGGATCTTTGGGAGATGGTGAAACACGGGGACAATAGGGGATTCGCACGTCAGGAACTGTCTCTCTTTATTTGTTATGACATATAGTACGTCACCCAATTCAAGCAGTTTTTCAAGCTCACCAAGAAACCTTTTTGTGGGGTCTGCTTTGAGTTTGGTGTAAAAGTCAGTATTACTCAGTAATCTAAGAGCTTCATCTCTGTATTTATTTGCAGATTGAACAATTATTGCACCCCCCTTGTCGGCATTTTTAATGACAATGTCTTTGTTTTTCTTTAGATCTTCTAAATCAAGTCTTTCTTGTGCAGTGAGATTATCTAGTGTAGAAAAAGATTTCGAAAATGAATAACCTTTAGCTAATGTTTTTAAGTCTCTGTCAACAAGTCGTTCAAATGTAGTTAAACATGGCCCTTTGGTGTTATAGGGGATGAAGGTGGACCGTTTCTTAAGATTTGAATCAGTTCTGCCGAAAAAAGGGGGTTCAATAATTGCATCTGTGCATCCCTCTTCATATAGGGACTGTAGATCAAAGGTACATGCAGTATCTGCAAAGGAGGAAGCACTTCTAACTGAAACAGGAGTAATACCGTTATCACCATCATCACAAGGTTTGCCATCTGTGGCTATTGTATTCACAGTTTTCTTTGCAAATAACTTTTTTAAAGCCCATTTCCTGGTATATTTTTGGAGATTATAATGGTGGTAAATAAATCAAAATTCTCCTGTGGGGCATAGTTAAGGCCTTTGTTTAGCAATAACACCTGTGATGATGTGAGAACGGCATCAGAAATGTTAATAACATTGTTGAGTGTTGAATTTATGAGTACTTCTTCCTCTTGCTGTCTGCTCCGTGTGTCTTTTCTGCTCTTTTTACCCCTCCTGCACTTCTTTGGTTTTTTGACTGACCAGTCTCTGTATTATTTGGATTTGTTCTAGTGTGTTCTTCTCTAGGATTAGATAAGTATGTTCTATCAAAATAACCTGCTTCTTGATCTTTATTGGTGTGTCTCTCTTGTGTAAAAAAGGATACCGAGGGTCTATCTGCATTGTCAGAAGAGTCTGTCTCAAAACTCTGTCTACTGTACGTTCTACATTAGGTGATTTCAGAATAGATCTAGTATTAGACTTTTGAGTATTAATCTCTTCTTCTGAAGACCATTTGCGTGGGGTTGAATGTGAAGGATACCTGCCCCTGGAGAAATCTCTTGTAGGAACAGGTCTTTCCCAGAAATAGATCTGACCTTTTTCATAGTCAGACCTATCTCTTGAAAAAATTTTTTTTCCTGTTTCTTAATGATAACATCCTTCTCCATCTTCTCTATATTCTGTAATAATATTTTATCATTATGTGAGAATTTCTCCATTTCTTTAAATCTATACAATTCTTTTTGTAAAACACCTATGTCACATGATAACATTTTCTTTTCAGAAACTTTAGTTGTTACAATAAGTTCCATCAATTTCCTGGAGCATTCATCTAAGATGATTCTCCATTGTGATTGAAAGTCCTTGCTGGGAAATCCGAAAGACGGCATCTTCTTGATACGCAGACCCCTTGGTATGCGTTTTACCTTGATATAATTCTCTAAGGTTATAATATCCCAAAATATACGGATATCTTGTGTCAGGAGTCTCTCCAGTTTAACAAAGTGATCTATAAGATCTGTTGAATTCTCACATGTGATATTTTCTTTGATCTCATCAAAAATATGTGTGGCCCTTTTTGCCCTTTCAGTATCATTGCCACATTTCTGAACATATGTTGTATATGTATCCATTTCTGCCTCTTGTTCTCCATCCATTTGTAAAAAATAAAAAATACTTTATTTACTAGAAAAAAATGTTATATAACAAATATGTATAAAAATCTGGGTAAGTATATGATAGGTAATGAAACCCACTATCAGCCTTCAATATCAGAGCAGGGGTAAATCTCTTACTCTGTTCAGATTGATATATATTAAACAGTCAGTTTGTCCTCTGTCTCCAATGTATTCAAGCTGCCTGTAAATCATGTATACCATACAAACGGGTGAATCATCTGATTAACCCTCCAGGCGCTCAGAATATAGCATAGTCCTGCTGGTGCAAGATAAAGTAAATCTTCTAGACCCAGGCTATACACAACCTTAGTGTAATATGAAGAAACATATAATCATTCCCCCCAACCGGCTCGCCGCGAGCACTATGAGGTTGGGATATGGGACACTCACGTGTAAGTCCTTGTAGTAGTTAGTAAAGCCTCTGCGGGTCTTCCCAGTATGATATACCTGCTTCTCCTGGCTGAAGTCAGGGTGTCTCTGCTCGTGATCTGTGCTCTTCACCGCCAACCCAATACCCGCAGACGCGGTCCCATATCCCAACCTCATAGTGTTCGCGGCGAGCCGGTTGGGGGGAATGATTATATGTTTCTTCATATTACACTAAGGTTGTGTATAGCCTGGGTCTAGAAGATTTACTTTATCTTTTACCAGCAGGACTATGCTATATTCTGAGCGCCTGGAGGGTTAATCAGATGATTCACCCGTTTGTATGGTATACATGATTTACAGGCAGCTTGAATATATTGGAGACAGAGGACAAACTGACTGTTTAATATATATCAATCTGAACAGAGTAAGAGATTTACCCCTGCTCTGATATTGAAGGCTGATAGTGGGTTTCATTACCTATCATATACTTACCCAGATTTTTATACATATTTGTTATATAACATTTTTTTCTAGTAAATAAAGTATTTTTTATTTTTTTACAAATGGATGGAGAACAAGAGGCAGAAATGGATACATATACAACATATGTTCAGAAATGTGGCAATGATACTGAAAGGGCAAAAAGGGCCACACATATTTTTGATGAGATCAAAGAAAATATCACATGTGAGAATTCAACAGATCTTATAGATCACTTTGTTAAACTGGAGAGACTCCTGACACAAGATATCCGTATATTTTGGGATATTATAACCTTAGAGAATTATATCAAGGTAAAACGCATACCAAGGGGTCTGCGTATCAAGAAGATGCCGTCTTTCGGATTTCCCAGCAAGGACTTTCAATCACAATGGAGAATCATCTTAGATGAATGCTCCAGGAAATTGATGGAACTTATTGTAACAACTAAAGTTTCTGAAAAGAAAATGTTATCATGTGACATAGGTGTTTTACAAAAAGAATTGTATAGATTTAAAGAAATGGAGAAATTCTCACATAATGATAAAATATTATTACAGAATATAGAGAAGATGGAGAAGGATGTTATCATTAAGAAACAGGAAAAAAATTTTTTTTTCAAGAGATAGGTCTGACTATGAAAAAGGTCAGATCTATTTCTGGGAAAGACCTGTTCCTACAAGAGATTTCTCCAGGGGCAGGTATCCTTCACATTCAACCCCACAGAAATGGTCTTCAGAAGAAGAGATTAATACTCAAAAGTCTAATACTAGATCTATTCTGAAATCACCTAATGTAGAACGTAGACAGAGTTTTGAGACAGACTCTTCTGACAATGCAGATAGACCCTCGGTATCCTTTTTTACACAAGAGAGACACACCAATAAAGATCAAGAAGCAGGTTATTTTGATAGAACATACTTATCTAATCCTAGAGAAGAACACACTAGAACAAATCCAAATAATACAGAGACTGGTCAGTCAAAAAACCAAAGAAGTGCAGGAGGGGTAAAAAGAGCAGAAAAGACACACGGAGCAGACAGCAAGAGGAAGAAGTACTCATAAATTCAACACTCAACAATGTTATTAACATTTCTGATGCCGTTCTCACATCATCACAGGTGTTATTGCTAAACAAAGGCCTTAACTATGCCCCACAGGAGAATTTTGATTTATTTACCACCATTATAGATCTCCAAAAATATACCAGGAAATGGGCTTTAAAAAAGTTATTTGCAAAGAAAACTGTGAATACAATAGCCACAGATGGCAAACCTTGTGATGATGGTGATAACGGTATTACTCCTGTTTCAGTTAGAAGTGCTTCCTCCTTTGCAGATACTGCATGTACCTTTGATCTACAGTCCCTATATGAAGAGGGATGCACAGATGCAATTATTGAACCCCCTTTTTTCGGCAGAACTGATTCAAATCTTAAGAAACGGTCCACCTTCATCCCCTATAACACCAAAGGGCCATGTTTAACTACATTTGAACGACTTGTTGACAGAGACTTAAAAACATTAGCTAAAGGTTATTCATTTTCGAAATCTTTTTCTACACTAGATAATCTCACTGCACAAGAAAGACTTGATTTAGAAGATCTAAAGAAAAACAAAGACATTGTCATTAAAAATGCCGACAAGGGGGGTGCAATAATTGTTCAATCTGCAAATAAATACAGAGATGAAGCTCTTAGATTACTGAGTAATACTGACTTTTACACCAAACTCAAAGCAGACCCCACAAAAAGGTTTCTTGGTGAGCTTGAAAAACTGCTTGAATTGGGTGACGTACTATATGTCATAACAAATAAAGAGAGACAGTTCCTGACGTGCGAATCCCCTATTGTCCCCGTGTTTCACCATCTCCCAAAGATCCATAAGTCACTGGAGAACCCTCCGGGGCGTCCCATTGTGGCTAGTATTGGATCTTTGGGAGATGGTGTGTCATGATATGTGGATAAATTTCTCCAACCGATTGTTAAAACCTTACCATCATTTATTGAGGACACCTCAGCACTATTGCTTTCATTGGGGGACATCATTTGGAAAACAGGCTATCGCTGGGTCACCATGGATGTCACATCACTGTACACTATTATCGAACACCAACACGGACTTCGTGCCATTTATTATTATCTTCAACTTTCATCACTTTCCACTGCACAAATCACTTTCATTAATGACGCTATTTTATTCTTATTAACTCAAAATTATTTTCTATTTGATTCACAGTTTTTCTTACAAACACAGGGCACGGCTATGGGGACTTCTTTTGCACCCTCATATGCCAATCTTTTTATGGGTTTATGGGAATCTCAGCACATTTATTGTAGCACTAATAAGTTTCGTTCTAATATCATTTATTATAAACGTTATATAGATGATTTAATTTTCATATGGGATGGTGATCTTGATAGTATTCACTCCTTTGTTCACGAAATTAACTGTAATGATCTTCACCTTCACTTCACTTTTGAAACACATATTGAAAAAATAAACTACCTCGATGTGACTATCCATGGTGATACCACATTGGGTATACAGACTGACATTTATACCAAACCGCACGCCAGGAATTCGTACTTGCATGCAAGTAGCAGTCACCCTAAAGCATTGATCCAAGGTATACCTAAAGGACAATTTATGAGGTACAAACGCCTCTGCTCCAACCAGGAAACATTTTTGGAACATTTCAAAACTCTAAGGTCGAAATTTCTCTCTAGGGGTTATAAACAAGAGATTGTTGATAGAGCATTTCAAAGTGCGGTTCTGATGAACCGAGAAGAACTGCTAAGTCATAAAAAGAATAAAAGAGGCAAACAATCAGTAATAATGGATAGCCCTTTATTCATAACAAAATACAGTAAACAAGCATTCCAGATAAAACAAATTATTCAAAAGCATTGGAATGTACTCAAGATGGATACTGATCTTGAGCAATATACTAACTCTGGTCCCAGATTTGCCTTTAAAAAGGCCAATACACTTGCCACATCCATATCCAAAAGTATGTTCCAATCAAAAGATCCCAAACTTGGAAATATACCGAAAGGTTTTTTTAGATGTGGTTTTTGGTCACAATGACTGGTCATTTTTTATGTATTTTTGTATTTTAACTTTTTCATCTGACATCCATGTTGACTATGCGGACTCTATGTTTCATAATGAGGTGATCAATGATTATTATACTAAACACCTGATACTCATTGTGTTGATTGATTTGAACAGCTGTCTTAGGTTTGCTGGTGTATAAATGGATGTCTTGTGATGCAAGCGAATTACTCTTTTGACAAAGGCCTTCCAGGCCGAAACGCGTTAAGAGGACTCGCTTGCACCTTGTGCAAATAAAGCTTATTTTTATCCCACATCAGCCTTCATCTATTTTTGTGCTGTGCGACGCATCTTTCTCTCCTTGAGAAGTTCCTTCACATTGCTGCATCAAGCGTCTGCACGCTGAGTTCCTGCTGGCTTGCGGTTTCCTTCACCGAGTCTGCCGTGACGTCATCAGCAAGTACCGTTCAGGCCGCCGGTCAGGTGACCGCCCTCCGCGTCTGCGGGTATTGGGTTGGCGGTGAAGAGCACAGATCACGAGCAGAGACACCCTGACTTCAGCCAGGAGAAGCAGGTATATCATACTGGGAAGACCCGCAGAGGCTTTACTAACCACTACAAGGACTTACACGTGAGTGTCCCATATCCCAACCTCATAGTGCTCGCGGCGAGCCGGTTGGGGGGAATGATTATATGTTTCTTCATATTACACTAAGGTTGTGTATAGCCTGGGTCTAGAAGATTTACTTTATCTTTCACCAGTAGGACTATGCTATATTCTGAGCGCCTGGAGGGTTAATCAGATGATTCACCCGTTTGTATGGCCCCCAAAAAGTCTTATGCTCTTAACATATGTTTAAGTTACAGTATTACAAAAATGTAATAACTTACTCTAAATAATGAATGTCTATGTGTCTGCACCTGCCTCTATGATAAAGAAAGAAAAGCATATCTAACTTCAAGTGCAAAACAGAATGTAGATTATAATATGCCATACTACAGTTGTTAACAACTCCAGTTCTCAAGGACCCCTATCAGGCAAGGTTTTAACAATATCTCTGCTATAGTGCAGGCACTTCAGTCAACCTAAATGAGTCATGAGAACAAATGAAGTGGCATTAGCTGCTGTTCCCTTAAAGTGTGTGCTCCTTCTGAAACTGATAATAATGATCTTTGTGATGCACTTCTGTGTTTTTTTTTTAAATTTTAAAATATATAAAATAAAGGCATGCCAATTCTGCTATTTAGTGTACTGATGATAGAAGGAGCATAAGTTCTTCCAGTTGTGGTTACCATGGCTGACTGCTTCTCACAGAGTAATTGACTATCGCAATCTTCTTTACTGCTGCTACCACCACCAACTAACACCACTATGAGCTGTAAAGGCACAGAGGATCACATCATCACTTCCTCAATGAGTCGGGGTGTTTGATGTCCTGCACTGAACTCCACTGAACTAGATCTTCAGCTGCATACGAGTTATCAGTTTGTTGCATGTTATTTAACTGAAGCAAGTTTTGGACGCTGGTTTGAGTTCTTTTCCGGAGCTGCACTACTCCCACATGTAATATATTTATTTGTTTCCACAAGTGTGTTCACTTTGATTATTCTTAAACGGTATTTGCACGTGAATCCCTCTTTTCTGTTGCATGTCATTTGCCTCATTATCTGTTTAAGGTATTATAATAGAAGGGTTCTTATTGGCTGTCAGTGTGTATGGACTATCATCTCTCTTATTTGTGAATTGTATTGATATTTTAACAAGTTGCAAATGATTGTGACCCAATACTTCTTCCCAACAGTTTGGCTGGAGAAATAACAGTGTCAAGTGATGTACTTCAGTAAACTCTATACATATCACCCTCACATTCAAGGTTTTTTTCAATATGGTTTCTTTGCTGTTGTGACTACATTTCCAAAAACTTGTTGGTTGGGGTGATTTGGTCTAAATGTTGTGTGGAACAAATTCCAGGGCTTCTTTAAAAAGTGTGTTTAAGTTTGACTTAAGGTGGGGAGTGAAATTGCTTGGCATATACTGAGAGTGAGGGAGTTCCACAGGTAAAGGTCAGTGAGAGAAAAAGGTTTAAGGTGAATGAGAGAAACAGAGGTAGAAGGAGGGGTGGAGACAATTGAGTGTTGAGATGAGCAGGGACATAACATAGGATTAAAACTGATGATCTATATAGAGATGATATCCAAAAGCAAAGGAGATGATGAGGTCACAAAGTGATAGTGTGTTAAGAGAGAAAATATGAGGTTCCAGAATACAGCTCTGAGATACACCAACAAACAGAGCAAGAGGGGACAAAGACAAATTGGAAAAAGAGATGAGAACAAAGCACTGGGAGAGGCATGATGAGAACCAGGATAGAGCTTGGTTACAGAAATCAAAAGTATTGAATATGAAGCAGAGAGAGCAAGAAGGAAAAAATAGTTTTTGTTTTATGAAGATCATTGGCTACTTTGGTGAGAATAGTCTAATTTGACTGAGCATTATAAAATCCAGACTTCAGAGGGTTCAGGAGGGCAGGGAAAATAAGAAAGTGTATCATGTAGGAGACAACCAGATACAGATGTAGCATTTTGTATGTATCAGCAGCCACATGACATGTGCTGGTGAACTGTGGGCCAAGAGTTGAGCGTTCACAGCACAGTGCTTGGCAGGGGGGAATGGATTAACACAGTGGGGATCCCTGCTTCTGAATGGGACTCCCGCAGTGTGAATCCTACCGGGTTGCACCAGTCTGTAAGAGATCCGCATTGAAATCTGACAATCTCCCTGTGCGCCTCTAACAGGCGATCGCGTTGCTTTAATTTTAATAATACAGTATTGAAGCAGGGTGTCTCCGGTGCTGAATCACATTCATTTCAACCTTGGGAACCTCCTTTTTCTGAGTTACAGGCCCCTGTATGGGGTGCCCGTTTTTCTGCCATGGTTAAATGTTCCACATCACAATCCATGTGATCTTCTTGTGAAAATTATCAGTGTAATATTGGGCTTTTGTGTGTCTTGTTTGCCTTATGCATGTATTCCACAGGCTTCAGTAGTTATTAAGATCCTTAGTAGTCCTAGTTACTTTATAGCTTTTCCACAAGGCATCCATAAATGGTAAAGCCCAATAAGGTAGGTTGTAACCCATTGAAGGTGGGTTCCCATACTCTTATTCTGTGTAGTGCAGAATGGATATCACAGAGTTTTAAGAACTCTGTTTGGAAATGCAGAAGCGGGGTCAGGTATCAAGTCAACTCTGTACCAAGGGCAGTTGGTAAGACCGGCCAGAAACTGTTGTGAGTTAAAGTTTCTAAATGTTCCAGGGAGTAGAACTTTAGGGCTTCATTTGGGTGGTCTGATTTTCCATATGCAGTACACTATTGCATGGTCACTGAAAATGTGAGGCAGGATACCAGAGGAGTGGATTCTGTTGGGACTAGAGGCTAGAATCCAATCAAGCAAGGAATGGTTGTGATATTTTAGGTTTGTCATTGTGGATTGGGAAATTAGTTGGGTAAGGTTTAGTAACTTGAGTTACATAGTTACATAGTAGATGAGGTTGAAAAAAGACATGTGACCATCAAGTACAACCTATGCTAAATTTAGACGACAGATACTTTATCCTATATCCATACTTACAGTATATTGATCCAGAAGAAGGCAAACAAAAAACCCCAGTGAACTATCATCCAATGATATTTCGTAAGGGAAAAAATAAATTCCTTCCTGACTTCAATAATTGACAATCAGATTACTCCCTAGATCAACATTCTTCACATGTTTACTTATTTGGTATATCCCTGTATACCTTTCCTTTCTAAAAATATTTTTTGAACAAATCTATTGTATCTGCCATCACAGTCTCCATGGGTAAGGAATTCCACATTTTAACTGCCTTTATTGTAAAGAACCCTTTCCTTTGTTGCTGGTGAAATCTACTTTTCCAACCTTAAGGGATGACCCAGTGTTCTTTGTATTGCTCTTGGGATGAATAGTTATTTTGAAATCCCTTTGTACTGTCCACGAAATTATTTGTATATACTATAGTTATCATATCCTCTCCTAGTCGCCTCTTTTCTAATGTAAATACATCTAATTTAGCTAGCCTCTCCTCTTAAGACAGATTGTCCACCCCCTTTATTCATTTGGTGGCCCTTCTCTGCACTCTCTCTAGTTCCATAATGTATTTTCTAAGGAGTGGTGCCCAAAATTCTACTCTATATTCAAGGTGTGGTCTTACTAATGCTTCATAAAGGGGTATAATTATGTTTACTTCCCTTCCATCCAGTGCCGGTTTAATGCAAGATAAGATCTTGTTTGCCTTTGCAGGGGGGAGGAGGGGGTCATGTGCCTAATCCTGGCTATGTTCTTTAGTTGGAAGAATGAAGATTTGATCACAGCTGATGACTGATACTTAAGGGTCAAGTCACAGTCGAGGACAATACCAAGATTCTGCACATGGACAGAGTTTAGCAGCCGGGAGCCCACAAGCTTAAGGCCAGTGAATTGACCTAGCTGCAGTCTTGTTGTCGTCCAACAGTGAACATCCACCACGAGCACTTCTGGCTTATCCGGATCCAACCTCAACCAACTGGAACGCATGCACTATAGGAACTCAGATAAACATCTATTGAAGATTGATAATTGTTTTTTATTGCGTGGTGCAAAGGACGAGAAGAGTTCAGTGTCATCTGCAAAGCAGTGATAACCTAGGCCATGCCATCTGATTATGTCACCTAGTGCCAGCATATATACTGCGTACAAAATACGAGATTGGATAGAACCCTGTGGCACTCCACATGACCGGGGCATGGGTGAAGAGGAGTACACTCATGAAGAGGGGGGAGCGAAGGAAAGGAAGGGGGAGAGAATGGGGGGATGAGAATGGGAGGGAAGGGGGGGTATGAGAATGGGAGGGAAGGGGGGGGAGAGAATGGGTGGGAAGGGGGGGGAGAGAATGGGAGGGAAAAGGGGGGAGGGAAGGGACGGGGACAGAATGGGAGGGAAGGGGGGGGGGAGAATGGGAGGGAAGGGGGGGAATAGCTGCTTTGCTTTTCGCACTCAATTGGAAATAAAATGGGAAAAAAATAAACATCCGAGCCAAGAATCCCACTAACTACTACAGCGCACGCCTGTGCGATCAAGCCCCGCCCCCCCAGTTCCTCCGGTCCCAGTTCCTACCTTGTCGCGCACCTTTCCCCAGCGGTGCCCGACAGGTTTTCAGGCAGGCTGGGGAATTTGAGATTGGCATTTGCGACGGAGGCGTGGCCACGCCCGCGCCGGTGGTTCAGCCAATGATGGCGAACCAGCCGCGGGACGTCATGACCACGCCCCCGCAAACCTACCGCCATGCCCCCTCCACCGCCACGCCACCTCCCGTCGCAAACGTTCTCTCTCCCCTCAGACCACAGATCGCGGTGTAGGGCTGTGCACGCGCCGCCCCCCCGCCCCCTCTGACTGGGGACTCAGCCTAAAGCCGCGCTGATTACAGATGCAGGGGGTATGGAATGTCAATAGAGGAGTGTTCTGT
Organism: Ascaphus truei; assembly: GCF_040206685.1. Lineage (NCBI taxonomy): Eukaryota > Metazoa > Chordata > Amphibia > Anura > Ascaphidae > Ascaphus > Ascaphus truei. Next base: position 395,282,920 of record NC_134483.1, read on the forward strand.
ATACCTTCAATGCCTTTATTCACTACAAAAGCATCAGTAAGTCTTGCAGCCCATTAACAGAGTGGACCAGGGTTCGATTCTTGGCTCGGATGTTTATTTTTTTTCCATTTTATTTCCACTCGAGTGCGAATAGCTGAGCTGCTATTTACACTGGAATGTCAATAGGGAAGTGTTCTGTCTACCTTTAATGCCTTTATTCACTACAAAAGCATCAGTAAGTCTTATAGCTCATTGGTAATGCTGCAGCCCATTAACAGAGTTGACCAGGGTTTGATTCTTGGCTTGGATGTTTATTTTTTTCCCCATTTTATTTCCAATTGAGTGCGAATAGCTGAGCGGCTATTTACACTCGAGTGCGAATAGCAAAGCAGCTATTTGCACTCGACTGGGAATAGCCACTGCCTTCTAAAACGCAGACCTATTTCAGCCATGTGAAAATAGGAAAAAAAAATGCGTCTTAAAATCGAGGAAATACGGTAAAATAAAAATACAAATGATGGTGTAGCCAATAGGGAAATATATCTAATAAAAAATATATTTGTGCCACATACAAGTTATGGTAGTAATATGAGCGAATCAGAGATACTGTACACCTCTCTCTGATAGGAGCACTGTGGCAAATCCTCCTCTATGTTGTATGCCTCGGGTCCAGTGTTATTCAGGAAGTAAGAGAGAGACTCACAATGGTGTAGTATGTCTCAGTAGATATATTGTATAAACACAGAAAATACAGATCACACACATTTCAAATATGTGTAAAATTAATTGGAGAGGACTTGAAGATCTCTGGTGCTCTGCCGTTCTCTGCCGGCTGCTGCCTTTCCGCGAACGTCATTTCCAGTGACGATAGCAGTCCTGGCGGATGAGGCGTCTGTGGCTACTCGGTTGCCAGAAAGTTGATCTCTGGTTCTCCAAAAAGGTTTTTTTATGCCACAGTGCTCCTATCAGAGAGAAGTGTATCTCTGATACGCTGAATTACACTGTGTAAGAGATGTGTGCAGAGGTATGCAATGGAGACTATTTTTAAGGTGAAATTAATATAAGGCTTTATTGCCTTTAAACAATACAGCAAACAAAAAGATACATATAACAATAAACACCTATCCCTGTATAAAGGCTCACTTACTTCCCCATTCCCTCTCTGCATGGTTGGGGGATGAATTGAGGATAAATATGATGTTGACAAAACCTCCCTTCCAGTTTTGATTATTTTAGTACTAGAATGCTGCTGGGCTCAAGGTATACACTGGCGACACACTTTATTTGAGCTCGGCTAGTCCCACGAATTCGGGTATACCCGGGTGTATTGAGGTTTGTGACTGTTTTCTGCCCGAGTGCATTGGGTTATTTTCCAGGCAGGGATTGAAGCATTTTATTCCCGCTGGCTGCAATACTGCACAGTATATATATATATATATATATATATATATATATATATATATATATATATATATATATATATATATATATATATATACTGCATTACAATTCATGAATTTATGCCATCTGGTAGACACGCGAAGCATTGCAGCCTATTAAATCCTAATCATTATCATTTAACAGATCAGCCGCCCGTCAGCCAGGCATGAACCCAGGCTGGGAAGGCAAACGCAACGGGGCTTGTCAGAGGTGAGGAGCGGCGCATTCCAGGTATCTGCCAGGTACATACTGGGTATTTGCTCGAATAAAGTGTGTCGGTGCAGTATGGCTAATTCTTCAGTAGTTCCAGATTTCTCTAGGGTTACACTCCATACTAGTTCTTGACCCCTACCATGTTAATTTTCCAGCTTTCCTCTTGTGCCAACAAAACTAGTCATAGTTTTATTTTATGATCTACTGTGTGTTTCTGTATCTGTATCAGTATGAAAACATAACAAGCAAAACATTGTGTACATAGCCTATTTTCTTAGTCGCTACAGTAAGATAAATTCAAGTATAATGTAAGACAGACTAGAGAAATGAAGAGCAATTCTGACGAATTTGCAATGCATACTGAATTTTAATGTTTGACTAAATTGTTGTGAACATTGCTGTTTTCACAAAATAATTTCTCTACTATTAACTAACAACTGACATGCATGAAACAAAGTGTTCCAACAAAAAATAAATACATAATTAATTTTAGAGTTTAATCAAGCAGTTTGTCAAGGAGAGATTTATGGCAGAAGTGGATCCCAGTGACAGGAACAGCAGGTAGTATGTATGCATGTCTGTCTTTATTTATGTAGCGCCATTAATGTGCATAACGCTTCACAGTATTAATACACGTGACAATCATATAAATAACAAATAATACAAATAGATCATGGAATAGGTGCTTCAGACATAAAAGTAACATTTAGGAGAAGGAGTCCATGCTCAGAAGAGCTTACAATCTAATTGGGAGGTAAGAAGAACATACAGAGACAGTAGGAAGGCATTCTGGTAAGTGCGTCTGCAGGGGGCCAAGCTTTATGTATCAGGTGTATAGTAGTAGCCAAGGAGCTACTCATATGTTTCGTTAAGCAGGTGAGTAGGCAATGATCATCGGGGTCACAGGCAGGGGTCCACGGTACGTGGTAATAATCATAGTCGGGGTCACAGGAGGTCGGAGGCAAGCGGCCAGGTAGCGTAGTTGGGTCACAGGCAGAGGTTGGCAGCGAGGAGGCAGGAACAGGACTGATACAAGGGTGGAGGAACAAAGCAACAGCAGCACAGCAACAGGGAACAGTGAAAACAGGAACCAAGCAGGTGCTGGAAAAACCAGTATAAACAGGCACTGATAGACAGCAAGGGGAGGTTTTGTGTAGACAGAAAGAGAAAGAAGACGTGGGAGGTTTGGAAGGTTCTTTGGGATAACTAGCAAGAGCAGCAGCAGTCTTGGTTGATGTGCAATGGTACTGCAGACCAGGAGGTCAGGAAGAATCTGACAGTTCAAAGTTCTGGTCCTGAAAAAGGCAGATTCATTGTAGGTAGTGATACCTTTTATTGGACTGACATTAGAGTTCTTCATAGATTAAATTAAAGTGTTCAGTGCTATCAAAACGTCATAGGTTCCTTCTTCAAATGTATTATGGCAATACAGTTACAGTAGAAGGAAACATAAATATAATAAATAATGTGCATTTGTAGAAGCATGTAGAAAGTTCATGGGGATGGAAAGACTGGATAAATTCCTTAAGTTGGTCTTGGATGGTGTTGGGGCAAATAGGGAGAAGGGAGAGAAGACACTAAGGGGTGGATTCTTTATACATGTAGCAAGACATACTGTCTGTGGAGTCACTGCTGGAAAAGCAAAAAGCTTTGGAGATAATCTACCATGTTCATGCTGCGGGGGATCCCTGCTTCTGCAATGGACCACCAACAGTGTTAGTCCTCTAGTGCCAGGGCAGACAAGTTCACGTGACCGCTGTTTTCCCCTGTGTCAGAGACAGTCTCTCTTGCTACATACTGTATGTATGTGCTAAAGCGGCCGATCAAGCAGCTTTCAGTCAAAATTTTCTATTGACTTCAATAGGAAAATTTGGTTGAAAACATCCTGATTGTCCTGTTTGGCACACCTAGCCTCAAAGAGTTCATTTTGTATACACCGAAGTAGCCATTCAGGCCGTGTCCAGCTGAAAATCCCTATTGTGGTTAGTGGTGATTTTCAACCAAAGAATTGCCTGAATGGCCTCTTCGACATGCATAGAATAATGCCCTAGTAGGCCAGCAAAATGTTTGCTCATTTCTGTTCACTAACCTCCAGTACATGTGAACATACTGCAATCTTCCACTAACTGCCAATGATTTGAATGGGAATTTATGCAGGATCATAATGCATTAAACTGTACCAGAGGTCAATGAAATATCCCCCTAAGAGTTCGAATTCCTTTATACAGCGTAGTCTGCAATTGAATCTTTAGCAAGTTCTTTATAGCATTTAAAATATTGTAAATATTTAGAATGTGAAAAGAAATCTAAGTTTTTGTTTCTTTCCCCCCCGCAGAGATTCTGCAATGAGAACATGCATCAAGTCAAATACAAAAAAGAAGGATATAAATCAGTTGTTAAAGTGATTTGCTAAAAATCAAATCAAGACAAATGCCTACTGTAATAGCAGGAGAAATGAGATGCAATCATGTTTGATAGTATAATAGACAAAAAGATGTATCTACTTGCATTTAAACAGATTTGCAGCAATAAGTAACAGATGTTGAATAATTTAGTCATTAAAATGAAAGAATCTTTTTACACCCAGTTCTATATATATGTTTACTTTCTGCACTACAAGTACTGATGCACCATGCATGTGCCTTCTAAACAAGGGAACTGTATGAATATTTTATAAATGATCCTAGCTAAACTAATGATGCACTCGCTAACATTATCATGTCTTTGTGCTTATATAACCATTACCATGGAAACTAAAACTGTAAACTGTATCTGCTCTGCATACTGTAAGTAGTTAAACACTGTTTTTAAATTATTTAATGAATCATCTAGTTGTGAATTTTATTATCTGTGGGCTACCTTAGTTATTAACGGCAATTTGCATTTTGTTTAAAAACAGAGATTTCTTAAAGATATAGGTTTTTACTGTTGTAAATTCAAACCAGATATGCGTTTATTTATGTCGGTTCATAACAATACACTACTTAATGCATTTCCAGCTTAGTAAAACTCATTTAATCTTTATTTAGAGCAAATATTGTCAGAAAATGATATCTCAGATCAGATAACATCTACATCAAGATGTCCTGTATGTAGAAAGATGACCTAGAGTTTAATTTTGATTTTATAGTCAGAGGCAGACGTTTGGGTAATTTTCTATCAAAAGTCTTGACTTCATTGGCAATTTTTGTCCAGAACAGCCATTTTAGACTACAGAGAACCAGGCCCTCAGCCACTTGAAAAACAATATTTAAAAACCCCACTGGCAAGTAAATCTCTACCTTGAGTTTGGCAAATGGCATTTGGGTTGGGGGATTTTGGCTACACATTTAAATACTTTACCCTCTCAACCAAGAGAAAACACAGACTTTACAGAAAGAACAAGTGTAATTCTGGCAGGCCAAGGACACAGCTGTCACGCCTGTATGCCCGCAGACCAAGCTAGACCCCAGTACTGAGGTGGGAACGGTATGATACCCCACACCCACAGCAGTGGGAGCAAGCCCGGAGTGTGGTAAAGCGTTGCTGGGCCTGTTGTAAGAATTGTTATCATATACTTGCAACGCTTGGGGAGTGTCCGTGAGAGTAGTCGTGTCCATTTGCCAATGTTCAGGGGATCCAGAGAGTAGAGTCGTCAGTGAGCAAGCCAGGTCCTAGAAAGCCAGAGGTCAGCGAAGTCGTATGCGTAGCAGGGTTCAAGGGGATACCAGAGAGCAGAGTAGTCCAGGGAGAGCAGGGGTCAAAGCCAGGGAAATCCAAAGTAACACAGGAGCCGGTATTCACAGGAGCACAGCATAGGACAGGTACACACAGGGAAACAGGAACTATGCAGAGCGAGGAAGAGGTAGACAGACAGGGATTATAAAGGGAGGTGCAACAATGGCAGAGAGGGGAGGAGTAGAGAGAGAAGTGGGAGAAGCAAGAGATAGGTCAGGGAGAGAAGAGGAGGAGACAGAAGGGGTAGTCCTGGGAATGACCTGAACAGCTTGGGAGGCGGAGACATGGAAATCCTGATAAGTAGAGTCTGTGCGCGCGGCCCCTGTAAGCTGGGGATGCGCGCGCACAGACTGCAACACAGGTGCGGCCCGCATGGAGCAGGGAAAGGCAGCAGAAGGGAAACGGAGCCAAGCAGAGGGAAACGCGGGCGAGGACTGCGCCCGCGCGATGGCCAGTAAGGGGAGAGATGAGCATGCACGCGCGTCCCCCATGGGCAGAGGGGGCGCGCGCACCGGACGTGTCACTAGGCGCTTGGAACACCACGCTGTGGCCATCACAGGCGGAGGAGGCAACAGGACGGATGGCACCACAGGGGAAGGTAAGGGAGCTACCGCAGGGGAGAGGGAGCGGGGAAGATTATGGCAGGGACTGTGGGAACGCGTGGGTATGCGAGACCTGCGGGGAACGCGCTGCGGCCAGGGGGAAGAGGTAGATGGAGAAGGAGAGGAGTGAGAAGGGGCAGGAAGGATAACGGGAGATGGGAGAGGAAGAGGATGGAATCTCCTGAGTCGTCCCAGTATCCCCCCCTTGAGGATCAATCTCCGAGTGATCCATCCACGGTTTAAGGGGGAATTTCTGGCGAAACTGCGACAGCAACCTTGGGGCGTGGACATGATGTGCCGGTACCCAGGACCGTTCCTCAGGACCGTGAACGAGAAACTGGAGTCTTTTTTTGGAAATCCGTGAATCGATGAGAGACTGAATCTCGTATTCTTGTTGACCCAGGGTGGACACTGGTTTAGGTCTCCGAGAGGGGTCCGGGAAATGAGGACTGGGCACAAATTCCTTCAGGAGGGAAAGATGGAAACTGATGGAATTTTCATACAGGGGGGAAGCTCAAGGCGATAGCCCACGGGTTTGATTCTCTCCAGGATTTTAAAAGGACCCAAGAATCTGGGGGATAGTTTGGGTGAAGGGGATTTGAGTCTGATATTCCTGGATGACAGCCAGACCAAATCACCAGGCTTAAATGAAGGACCTCTTTGACGGTGACGATCAGCTTTGATCTTTTGCTTAGCCACCGCAGACTGTAGGGACTTGAGAATCCTCTTCCAGGACTGTTGCAGGTTGGTGATATGAGAGTCGGCTGCAGGAACTCCAGAAGGAGAAGGTGAGAGAGGGAGACTACTGGGGTGAAACCCACAGTTAATGAAGAATGGAGATTCCTGAGTGGATTCATTCTTTAAGGAGTTGATGGCAAATTCTGCCCATGGTAAAAGATCCACCCAGTTATCCTGCGAGTCAGAAATAAAGCATCTCAGATACTGTTCGAGGGTTTGGTTCATTCTTTCAGTTTGACCGTTGGTTTGTGGATGATAACACGAGGAGAACAGGAGGGAGATACCCAATCTTTGAGAGAAAGCTCGCCAAAATTTCGAAATGAACTGAGACCCCCGATCAGAGACGATGGAGATAGAAACGCCATGTAGCCTAAAGATTTCTTTGGAGAATACATCCGCCAAGGTACACTGGCGACACACTTTATTCGAGCAGGGCTAGTCCCACGAATTCGGGTATACCCGGGTGTATTGAGGTTTGTGACTGTTTTCTGCCCGAGTGCATTGAGGTATTTTCCAGGCAGGGATTGAAGCATTTTATTCCCGCTGGCTGCAATACTGCACAGTATATATATATATACTGCATTACAATTCATGAATTTATGCCATCTGGTAGACACGCGAAGCATTGCAGCCTATTCAATCCTAATCATTATCATTTAACAGATCAGCCGCCCGTCAGCCAGGCATGAACCCAGGCTGGGAAGGCAAACGCAACGGGGCTTGTCAGAGGTGAGGAGCGGCGCATTCCAGGTATCTGCCAGGTACATACTGGGTATTTGCTCGAATAAAGTGTGTCGGTGCAGTAGCTGAGTTGAGAAGACCCTTGAGGGGAATAAAATGAGCCTGTTTTGAAAATCTGTCAACTACGACCAAAATAGTGTTCATCCCTTTGGACACTGGCAGTTCAACGATAAAGTCCATCGAAATGTGTTTCCAGGGTTGTTGAGGGATGGGAAGGGGTAGCAGAAGTCCAGAAGGCTTATGATGTAGGGTTTTACTCTGGGCACAAACGGGATAGGCGGAGGTAAAATTGAAAATATCTTGATTCATCCTGGGCCACCAAAAAGTCAGTTTAATGAGATCAGCCGTCCTCTTGAAGCCTGGATGACCAACTGCTCTGGAGCAATGACCCCAAAGTAAGACTTTATGGCGGAAGCGTGGAGCCACGTAGAGACGTCCTTCTGGTACCCTGAACCTGCTGGGAATATGTGCCTGTGACTTATGGATCTCGTCCAATACATCAAAGTTGTTAGCCGAGACTATGCATTTGGCTGGGAGAATGGGTTCTGAGCTTTCTTTGGCCTCGGACTCGGAGGCAAACTGACGAGAAAGGGCGTCCGCTTTAACATTTTTGGTACCAGGGATATAAGAGATGGTGTCGTTGAAGTGGGAAAAGAAGAGTGACCAGGGAGCCCAAGCGGCGAGCACCTTCAATATATAACAAATTTTTGTGGTCGGTGAGAATGGCGATTGGTTCTTTGGAACCCTCTAACAGATGTCTCCATTCCTGGAGAGCCAACTTAATGGCCAGCAGTTCACGATTACCGACATCATAATTCTTTTCTGCTGCTGAAAATTTCCGTGAAAAAAAACCACAACGATGGAGTTTCTCTTGAGGAGAAGTGCTCTGGGACAGAACTGCGCCAGCTCCTACGTCTGAGGCATCAACCTCCAAAGTAAAGGGAAGGGAGGTATCCGGATGACGCAGGATGGGGGCAGAGACGAACGCCTTCTTGAGGGTCTCTAAGGCTTTGATGGCCATTGGTGACCAGGATGAGACATCGTCGCCTTTCTTGGTCAAGGCGTGATGGGAAGGGCAATGGAAGAATTTTTTTGATAAACTTCCTGTAATAAATGGTGAAGCCAAGAAAACGTTGCACCGCTTTGAAAGAATTAGGGAGTGGCCAATCGAGAACCGCCTTCAATTTCTCTGGGTCCATGGAGAAACCTTGGCTGGAGATGATATAGCCTAGGAAGGCTGTGGAAGCCTGGTGGAACAAACATTTTTCCATCTTGGCGTAAAGACGGTGAGAACGTAGCCGGGAGAGCACAAGTTTGGTATGCTGGATGTGTTCCTCAAGATTTTTAGAAAAAATAAGGATGTCGTCCAGATAGACAATAACAAAGGTACCAAAAACGTCACGGAAGATGTCGTTCATAAATTCCTGAAAGACGGCCGGGGCATTACACAACCCAAAGGGCATAACAAGGTATTCATAGTGTCCAGAACGTGTGTTAAATGCTGTTTTCCACTCGTCTCCCTCCCTCCCTTATGCGAATGAGATTATAGGCACCCCTTAAGTCAAGTTTTGAAAAAATAGAGGCCCCTTGGAGACGATCAAATAGTTCAGAAATGAGCGGAAGCGGATACCTGTTTTCCACCGTGATCTTATTGAGTCCGCGGAAGTCTATGCAAGGCCTTAGAGATCCATCCTTCTTCTTCACAAAAAAAACCCCGCACCGGCAGGAGAGGTGGAGTTGCGGATGAAACCTTTCTCCAGGTTCTCTTGAATATAGGTAGTCATGGCCTCGGTCTCCGGGATGGAGAGTGGGTAAGACTTAGACTTCAGCAGGACAGTCCCGGGGATGAGGTCGACCGGGCAATCGTACGGACGGTGAGGAGGAAGAACCTCTGCTTGTACCTTGTTGAACACGTCCAGGTTTTCATGGTACACGGATATCCACAGGTGTAGACCCCTTTCACTTCCTCTCCACCACCACACGAATACCCAGAAATAATAAGAAATACCAAAATAGCGCAATAACGTCTTAAAATGTATTGGAGATCATCACAGATAAAACATATGGCTATGCACTCACATAAGTAATAATAGGTACAGTCATTGTACGAAATCCCGATAGATAAAGCACTTCACCGGTACACAGTGTATTTCTTCCCTCTGCTTCTCTGCTCCCATCAACGTCACATCCGGTTGACACAGGGCTACATGTTCATTGCTCTAATCAGAGAGAGGAGTGTCTCTGTAATGCCTGATTTTTAAAAGGAAAATTGTGAGTGGATTACCTTTTCACTAGAAAGAAAGAGTTGAAACTGTATTACACTATGTTCCCTTTATTTTTCTTTTGCATATAATCACATGAACATTGGCGCTCCCCTGAATCTTTGAGGAATTCTGCAATCAAAAAGACTAAGAGAACAGTTTTTACAAGGGTTTTGATTAGCTTTTCTATTAGCACCTTTTACACTGGGTGGTGGATTTATCACATGATTTACTAATAGATCACAGTTCATGTTGTAATTTATTTTATAGATATTATTTCTGTTATTTGCTTCAAACACATTGTTATACACAGTTCACTTTTTTAGGACATTGCTATAAGTAAGCGCCGTTGCAATCATTTGTTTCACTATTCATGGTACACGGCATGCAAGGGCGAATGGTCGGTAGGTACGGAGTCCAGACCAGCAAGCACAACCACAGGAGGATCCGCTGGCGTAATTTCTGCGGACGAGGGCCACTGGATGGGCACGGTACCAGACCAATCAATGCACAGATTGTGGAGTTGAAGCCAAGGCAATCTTAATATAATTTGTACTGAAGGAGACTGGAAAACGTCAAAGACAATTACCTCCTTGTGACCATCAGCCAGGGTCAAGGTAAGAGGAATAGACTCCCAAATTATGAAAGCCGGCTGGAGTGGTCGTCCGTCGATGGCCTCAAGACCAACTGGGCTCTTCCTTCTGACCATGGGGATTTGATTCTCCTCTGCAAACTTCTGGTCCAGGAAATTACCGCCCAATCCGGAATCTATGAACGCTTCGACCTTTACGACAAGGTTGGGACCCTCCAGTGTGGCTGGTAGCATCAGCTTCTTTGGGAGAGTTTTGTAAGGAGAGGGGTTAGGAGAGACAGTACCCAGTAGAAGCCCCTCTACCTTTACTGGGTGTGCCCGTTTTCCCGGCTTCAAGGGACAATTCTGGAGACGATGTTCTGAGGAAGCACAATAGAAACACAGCCGGGTCTTGCGCCGCCGCGCTCTCTCGGTTGCCTGGAGTTGTTGACTGCCAACCTGCATAGATTCCAAAGATTCCAGAGCCAGGAGAGGAGTGGCGACTGACCTGTGAAACATAACAGAGGAAGAAGAACGGGAACAGTGCCTCTCATGTCGTCGCTCTTGCGTGCGCTGATCCATGCGTACGCTCAGGGTGATGAGTTCCTCCAGGGACGTAGGCCAGGCGTGAGTGGCCAGATCGTCTTTCAACGTACCTGAGAGTCCGTGCCAGTATGCCGCTGCGAGCGCCTCATCATTCCATTGCACTTCGGCGGCTAGCGTACGGAACGCGATGGCGTATTTGGCAGCTGAATTTTGACCCTGAGAAACATTGAAGAGATAGAAGGCAGCTGTCTCGTGCCGTGCGGGGGTATCAAAAACAAGTTGGAATTCACGTCTGAATAACATATCATTTTGCATTATTTCGTTACCACGTTGCCATAGTGGAGAGGCCCAGGCAAGGGCGTCTCCAGTAAGTAGGGCGTAAATATACGCAATTTTAGCATGGCCAGTAGGAAACAGGTAGGGAGACATCTCAAATTGTACCTCACATTGGTTTAAGAAACCGCGGCAGTTGAGAGGGATCCCATCATAGCGATTTGGCGAGGGCATCCATGGGCCATAGTTGGTGTAGGAAGTAGCCACAGGTGGTGTAGAAGATGAAGGGCTTTCTCGAGGGACCACATTAGCTAATTGCTGGGAGATAGTGGACAGCTGAGTGTTAACGAGTTGTAGAGTTTCCAGAGGAATAATTATCTCCACCACTGTATCCACCTCAGCGGGGTCCGCATTTGTTGGGCTCTGCATAATGTCATGCCTGTATGCCCGCAGACCAAGCTAGACCCCAGTACTGAGGTGGGAACGGTATGGTACCACACACCCACAGCAGTGGGAGCAAGCCCGGAGTGTGGTATAGCGTTGCTGGGCCTGTTGAAAGAATTGTTATCATATACTTGCAACGCTTGGGGAGTGTCCGTGAGAGTAGTCGTGTCCATTTGCCAATGTTCAGGGGATCCAGAGAGTAGAGTCGTCAGTGAGCAAGCCAGGTCCTAGGAAGCCAGAGGTCAGCGAAGTCGTATGCGTAGCAGGGTTCAAGGGGTTACCAGAGAGCAGAGTAGTCCAGGGAGAGCAGGGGTCAAAGCCAGGGAAATCCAAAGTAACACAGGAGCAGGTATTCACAGGAGCACAGCATAGGACAGGTACACACAGGGAAACAGGAACTATGCAGAGCGAGGAAGAGGTGGACAAACAGGGATTATAAAGGAAGGTGCACCAATGGCAGAGAGGGGAGGAGTAGAGAGAGAAGTGGGCGAAGCAAGAGATAGGTCAGGGAGAGAAGAGGAGGAGACAGAAGGGGTAGTCCTGGGAATGACCTGAACAGCTTGGGAGGCGGAGACAGGGAAATCCTGATAAGGAGAGTCTGTGCGCGCAGCCCCTGTAAACTGGGGATGGGCGCGCACAGACTGCAACACAGGTGCGGCCCGCATGGAGCAGGGAAAGGCAGCAGAAGGGAAATGGAGCCAAGCAGAGGGAAACGCGGGCGAGGACTGCCCCCGCGCGATGGCCAGTAAGGGGAGAGATGAGCATGCACGCGCGTCCCCCATGGGCAGAGGGGGCATGTGCACCGGACGCGTCACTAGGTGCGCGGAATGCCGCGCTGCGGCCACCACAGGCAGAGGAGGCAACGGGACGGATGGCATCACAGGGGAAGGTAAGGGAGCTATCGCGGGGAGAGGGAGCGGGGAGGATTATGGCAGGGACTGTGGGAATGCGTGGGTACGCGAGACCTGCGGGGAACGCGCTGCGGCAAGGGGGAAGAGGTAGATGGAGAAGGAGAGGAGTGAGAAGGGGCAGGAAGGATAACGGGAGATGGGAGAGGTAGAGGAAGGAATCTCCTGAGTCGTCACAACAGCTTAGTAGGAACCACCATTCATAGAATTGCATTTGATAGCAGATAAGAACAATTTGACCCTCCTAGAATTATAGAGGTAAGAGTTATGAACAATGTAGTAGTCTTGTTTGTTGTAAGTACAAGTGTAGCTGATTGAAAGATGACACAAACCGTGACAAATATATTATTCTCTAATAATCCATTTGTTAATCTTTTTTTATTACTTATACCTCTTGGGGAAAGTAAATTACTTTGACACTAAGTTACCCCAAAACAGTCCATGTATTCTTGAAATGATCCATCTTATATTGTAGCTTGAAAGATGGTGTAAAAAGTTCTGCATCCGTGATGGTGGTACTTGTACCAGCAATGCACTCAGTCACTTATTGGCTCCTCAAAACCTCTTTGTTGAATGACAACGGCTTTGTTTGGCTGTACTGTACTACTGTACTGTGTTACCATGCTGCTTTTTTCATTTCCACAAAGAATCTCTGGGCCATAACACTTGTGTTGCCGGTAAGGCGTCTCCCTAAGAGAGGGTCCCCAATATGTTTTCACTGCCCCTGTACACCAAGCAAGTGTGGAAGGAGTTAACAGCATTAGGACAAGAGCCACTTCAGACTTACTGGAGTCCATCAGCCCGTTGCCCCTGCATGCCTGACTGGTACTGTGTGTTGACATCATGCTTTTTTCATTTCAACAAAGAATCTCTTGAACATAACACCTGAGTCTGCCCAAAGGCATTAGCCTTTGGCATTTGCTGAAGTGCAGCCAAAGGGTGTCCCGTTTGCTGCCGTTTGTTAATGTTACAGCTGTTCTATTGCAAGTGAAAAAAATAACCCAGCCCTTGTTAATAAATAAAAATTAAAAGAAAAATTAGCAGTTCTAAAAGCCAATAAGAACTACAGTACCTCTACATTCATGAACATGTGTAAAGGAAAATATTGGGAGCACTAAGAAATGTCAAATAAATGCAGAATGTTAAAATTATTTATGAAACAATTGTGAACAATATCTGGTATAATGAAGTGAATAAATTAAATCAATCATGTAAAATAGTGATGTTCTCTTGTTTTCTTCATTAACAGCAAGCAACAGATTTCTTCCTCCAGGGTTTCATCGAAAAAGAGAGAGGATATCCAATAGTGTAGATTGTATTTTTCTCAGAAAGATGAAAAGCTTCAATGGTTACACTCAAATTTCAAAGGATCATTACAGGCAATGTACAGAGGAGTTTAGGGGGTGATCTTGATGATCCTATGCAGTCCCTGGTATTCAGTGTCTCTCTCTCGCTCACTCACCGGCATTCACTTCCTGATAGTGATGTCACGGGTCTCGCAATGCTTGAGCTGCTCTCCGGACCTCCGATCACCTCCCTATCCACTGTAGTTGGTATCTGCCTCACCAACTTTAAAAAGAGAACATCACTATTTTACATGATTGATTTAATTTATTCACTTAATTACACCAGCTGTTGTTCATAATTGTGTATTAAATAATTTAAATATGCTGCACTTATTTGGCTCTTTTTAGTGCTCTCAAGATTTTTCTTTTCAGCTGTTCTATTGTATCTGCAACTCACCAACCCTCTCATCCCCTGTACCCAATGCCAATTTACCCTGCCTATAGATTTTAAATTCCTTGAGCAGGGCCTCTTCTAAAACATTGAAGGTCTATCCTATTAGTTTATTTGAGGAGTTAAGTAGGAATTTAGACCAGGGTAATGCAGTTGATGTAGTCTACCTAGATTTTTCAAAGGCTTTTGATACAGAGCCACACAAGAGGTTAGTGTTCTAAAAAAGCAAACTGGATTCAGTTAAATTATTTGCAGCTGGATTGAAAACTGGTTGAAGGATAGATAACAGAGAGTTGTCATAAATGGAAAATGTTCAGGTTGGGATAAAGTTGTGAGTTGAGTACCTCAAGAACTTGTATTGGGAGCCCTCCTTTTTAATCTTGTTTATTAATGACTTTGAGATTGGCATAGAGAGCAAAGTCTCCATCGTTGCTGATGACACTAAAGTAGTAAATATAAGTGTAAGGTAGTAAAATCAGAGCAAGATGCAATTTTTCTCCAGAAGGACTTGGTTAGACTGGAAACTTGGGCATGTAAATGGCAGGTGAAGGTTAATTCAGATTCAGATAAATGTAAGGTTATGCATTTGGGAAAAAAAGAATAAACAGGCAACTTACAAATTAAATGGGAAACAATTAGGTGAATCCTTGATGAAGAAGGATTTATGAGTGCTTGTAAACAGCAGCCTTAGCAATAGTGCCCAATGTCATGCTGTAGCTGCAAAGGCAAACAAGATCTCGCCCTTACCCATCACTCTCTCTTTCTCTAGCAACTAAGCCTCTCTCTCCCTCGCCCCACTCCTCTCTCGCCCCCACCCTTCTCTCTCCCAATCTCACCTCCACTCCTCTCACCCTCTCTAGACTGGAAACTTGGACATGTAAATGGCAGGTGAGATTTAATTCAGATAAATGTACGGTTATGTATTTGGAAACAAGAATAAACAGGCAAATTACAAATGAAATGGGATAAATAGGTGAATCCTTGATGAAGAAGGATTTATGAGTGCTTGTAAACAACAAACTTAGCAATAGTGCCCAATGTCATGCAGTAGCTTCAAAGGTAAACACGATCTTATATTGCATTAAACTGGGAATGGATTGAAGGAAAGTAAACATAATTTTTTGCCCCTCTTTAAATCATTAGTAAAACCACACCTTTAATATATACTACAGTTTTGGGCACCACTACATGAAAAATACATTATGGAAATAGAAAAAGTGCAGAGAAGAGAAACCAGATGAATAAATTGGATTTTATACATTAGAAAATAGGTGTCTAAGAGGGGATATGATAACTATATACAAATATATTCTGAGACAATACAAGGAGCTTTTCACCCCCACCTCTCTCACTCCATCTCTCGCCCTTACACATCACTCTCTCTTTCTCTAGCAACCAAGCCTCTCTTTCAACAGTCCAAATATCTGCTCTATAACCGACCTAGTGGATATGTGTGCCGCATTATATCTCTCCTCTGCTGTGGTTTGAGGGTTAGCCAGTGGGGTTAAGAGCCATGGTCTGATCCCGTATCCTAAATTACCTATAATACACTGTAACAAATGATTTTGATACAATGTACAATGTACTAATGTACACAAATATATATATTGTTTTTAAAACAATTGACATAGATGTAAAACTAATAACTAATTTTATATCTAACATTTGAGGTGTTCATCCATATATGAGATGCTCATCAAACATTCAGATATCTGTATTTGAAACATTGACATAATTGTATTATATTAAATTACACATCCATAGT
This sequence comes from Ascaphus truei, assembly GCF_040206685.1. Taxonomy (NCBI): domain Eukaryota; kingdom Metazoa; phylum Chordata; class Amphibia; order Anura; family Ascaphidae; genus Ascaphus; species Ascaphus truei. The sequence continues at coordinate 395,298,855 of NC_134483.1, forward strand.
ATAGTCAATCATAAATGGCATGATTGGATGTTAGTTATGGTGTATGTAAATATGGGTAAGCATATGTTAAACATAATAGCTACATTTTATGTAAAAGCTGTTGTGTGTGTATATACAGATACAGCCACCAGTATCCGAACACTTGCCTTGGAAAATCTGGGGCAATCTCCCAATAATGCTGCAACATTTCTGTGAGATGTCTGCAGCCAGACTAATGGCCCATCGGATTAACACAGCGGGGGTTCTTGCAATCCCATTCAGTTTGAATGGGACTGTTCATAAAGAGTTAAGATTGCTGCTGAACTAAAGCAATATCTGCTAAGAATCTCATCCTCTATAAGCCCATCCAAAATTCTGCGCTCACGATATAAACATGGACGGGGCACCACCTCTCTCCTCTCCTCTATCCTCTTCTCCTTCAAAACCAGTCTTCTCCTTCTCCTCATAATATATCTCATCTCCAAGTCGATCTCCCCCTACACCATCTCTACCTCGAAGTAAGTGTTCAATTTGCTTCCTTTAAGTAGGTATGTCATTATGTCACGTGACTTTAATAAATGAAAGGTGTTAAAAAAAACAATTGTGTCTTAAAAAATACAATATGTGTTAATTAGCAATTCGAAGTCATTATGACGTGATATTTTTTATAACTTGTTATGTAAAGATTCATATACCTTGGTTAGCCAAAGTAAAAAAGATGTTTATAATTCCAGAAATTGTCACATACAGATGCAGTGGCCATTATTTGAACATATCACAGAGCCGTTTTCGTGTGCTCTGCTGTATTCCATGTGGTATTCACGCTGCCAAGCACCCCTGTGTTTACCGCGGTTGATCTTTTTTAATTTAATGGTTTCGGATTTCTTTGGGTGCAATTCTTCGCGTATCTGCCAGGTGGCAATTAATGAATTGTAATGTGTACTGTACTGTGGTACTGTGTCAATTTGCAGGTGTTTTATGTACCTGTGGAAGATTGGTCTATTGAGACATTTCTTTCTCCATTACAGAGGTAAATGTGAATTTTCACAGATAGTGTTAGGTCATGCAAATCATCCATGCCTTGGTGGGGCTGCATTCTTATAACAAGATCATTGATATGTCCTATATCAACTAGATATCATCTGCATACTGATGGATGTTTTGAAATTTTTGACAAATATTGTCCCTGTAACATGGTGCCTTTCCTGTTTAAGTAGCCTTATAGGAAAACCTGTGTAGAGAGTACAGCACCGAGAAGGTTAATTCAGAGCAGACTGCTAATTAACCTGCTCAGCTGGATACTCCTTTTAAAATCAAGCAGCATTTACTGCAGTAAGATCTCTAGTCCAGGGTGATGCCCTGGGCTGCTGGAGGTATTACAAGGGAGTGGGCCCGGTTCCGGAAAAATATAAACCAAGGGAACAGTGTCCCAAAAATACCACAGCATTGAGTCAAACATTATTGTTTTCTTCAGCAAGAAACCCTGTAAAGTATGGCTGCACACAGCAGAATACCAGAACAAACAAATTAAAAAGGGGCAGCACTCAATCCCATATAAGCATATCACTCATATATAAGTAGTAGAGCCAAAGAGGCATCAGCAGTACACATGGCTTTGTTGTTGTAGAATAGTTACCTTTATTAAAAGGCACATACCACACAGCAAGCTACGTTTCAGGCCTATACATGGCCTTTCTTCAGGTAGGTGTGTCTCTTGTTACAGACACACACTCTGGATTGCTGTAGAGAGAATCTGTCTTAGGACTTCTAGACTCCTACCCCAGCCAAAGGTAACTGACCTCCACTCTGTTATGTATTTTTGTTGTTGGTAAGGGGCTTACCTCTGAAGACAGGGACTATGCTGTCAAGTCAGTGCTCACTAGAGGAACTAGGTTTTTTGTTTCCCTGTAACATTGTGTTTGCTGGTAAAAGTATTTTATTTTTTCTGAAAAATGTCTCCTGTTCTAAAAACCTTTAAACACATCTCATAGTCCACAAGGGCTTTAACTGTTGGTATAGCATTTGGAGATATTCCTAACCTATCCACTGTCCCTACAAGATTGGCAGAAGTCACTCCTCGAGGAAATTCAATCTTCTGACACACATCCCACACCCCTGGTGACAGAATTTTCTCCCACTGCTACTGATTTATCTATTAGTACTGATAATCCAGAAGGTGTTAAATACAAAATTGTCATACTCTCTGCAGTGGACTATTATTATAACTGTGGTTGCAGGCTCAGTTGCCAGATATGCAGTGAATCTACCTGATCTACCTTGAGTCTGGGGACACTCCAGTCACTTGAGGAAGGAATCCAGAAAACATCAAAGTCTGAATGAAAGAAAGAGTAACAAATATGGAGACGTGTTTGAATGAATTGGGTCACTAAACATGACCCTGTACTAATAGGCTAAAAATCAAGGGACTTTTCTTCCCTGGCATTAAGTGAATGAGTGATTGTACTGTACAAACAGACTGAAATAGCCTTTGTAGTCAAGTAAAATTCACACTTTCAGTCAAATGTTCCAGGATTTGTAAAGTTTGATGCTCCCTGGACTCCATTATAAAATCAAAACAGTTTCTCACATCCTGTACGGGTAGATTTAACTTGTGTAGAATATGCTTGTCTATTTTTCATTTTGCACTCACAAAGAACATTTCAAAACTCTTATAAGGAATATCCCAGGAACTCCTCCCTCTTACTTCCCTGTATGTGTCAGGGTGGGGCCGGAGTCCATTCTCCTGAATATATGTATATATTATCAAGTGCTTTACATATACATATAACAATGGTTTTTCAGACAAAAGGTGACACATTGTGTGCTCATTTGCATGTAATTTTACAGAATCCCTTGCTGCAGTGGAGGCACTGTATGCTGGGGATAATGGTGAAAGGCAGGAATGTGCTCAAAAGTGATCTTTTTATTTGATACATATATATATAATATATGTATATCAGAAGAATGATCTAGGCGCACGGGGAGACAAAAGAGAGAAAAAAACATAGGGTAGTATGTCTTAGAAGTTTAACCAATAAATGGTAAGATATGCACTCACAACGTGTTGAATTAATTCAGGCGTTTTATCCATCCTGGGATCTGGAACTCTGTCAGTATATTAGGAACGTCTTTGAATCTGTGTCCTTGGATCCTACGATACTTCTTTTCAGCCAAGTCTCCTCCTCATGGGTGGGGATGTATATATAGGGAGAGGCAAAGGACACACAGGATAGTGTAACACAGTTTTAATCATAAAAAAATAAATGAATCACAATAAGTAAAAAAATCACACTTTGTGAGCTCTTTAAAAACAATTGAGAATTTCAGAGTCTCTCACACTCATATGATATAGAAATTCCTAGCTGGGCTTATAGCAGTCACTGATGACATATAGGTATTCCTATACACCTGAGTTGTTATCCTGGTGTATGGTATTGTGTAGAAATACTGTTCAATAGCTGTGATACTCTCAGTACTAATAAGACCTAGTGCAGTTCTCTTATGGTGAGTCCTATTCAGGTTTCTCACCGCACTTTCAGTACTCCTAGTACTCACGGTACTTGCGAGACTTTAAAGTCCTAGTATCTGGATAATAATAATTGTGCCAATTACTGGACTGTATGTGCTAGGGGGGTTGTTGGGAGGTAAAGGGTGGTTCGTTGTGTATTGGTACAGTAGGTAATAGGTATTTTAATGTTTATTGTGGGTAGAGGGATTGAGTGAAGGAGGTAGTTTCTCCAGGGTGGGTGGTCAGTCCTCGGGTGGCTAGTGGGGAGAATTAACCCTTTCTTTACCATAGCAGTTACCACAGCTAAGGGAATGAAGGGGTTAACCCTTCCCACAACCTTCCTAGTAGGCCTAACCACTAACAGGGGGTCTCCAGAGCTGAACCGCATTGGTTTCATGTCCGGGACCCCCTACTTCCCGAGTTACAGGCCCCTTTATGGGGTGCCAGTATCATTCTGGTTTGTTTAAATCCCCAGATCACTTGGGCCATGACACGGGAGAATTTAAACATGGCCACTGGGATACCGGCACCCCATAACGGGGCCTGTAACTCAGGAAGTAGGGGGTCCCTGGACCTGAAATCAATGCAGTTTAGCTGCAGAGACCCCCTGCTACAATACTGTAACATTAAAATGAAATAAACCACCCACGATTGCCTGTTAGAGGCGCGCAGGTAGAGTGACTGATTCAGTCCATCTCTTACTGCGCATCTCTTACAGACAGGTGGAATCTGGTAGGACCCCTGCTGTGTTAATCCGATGGGTCATTAGTCTGCTGCAGTCCACCTCGCAAGAATCTCAGGCAAAATCTCACAAATTTGATCAAGAAAATGGTCTGGTGTTGGTGGCTGCATCTGTATTTAAAAGCGTCAGAATTTATGGTAGGATCAACTTTCTTTTCAAAGTTTCCACGACTTTCTTTGAGCATTTCAGATGGATCTTTTTATTAATTTTTCAGCTATTCATAAATTTAAATTTCTGTTTTGAAAGGCATTAGAAAGTAAGGAAATTTCTTGCAATATTTCTATCATTAATGCAAAATCTTCTATGAAGAATACAGTATGTTGCGAAGACGGGAAGCCATTCCTGAATATTGTTTATGTGAAGAAAAATATTTGTATAAAGCTGGATAAGCACGCCAAACAGCAAGTGTTGATGTTAAGCTGTAAGCAGCCCATCTTAGTCACAAAACTCTAACAATTTTCATAATATCTGTGAGGAATCGCCATCCTGGCGGCCACAGACCGTCTCCTCACCTTAAAGAACCTTCCGCGACGGACATCCAGGATGCGCAATCTCATGGTCCAGTTATGCCCTCGGATCTTGCGCGGTCCATGGGCTCAGACTCCGCCCCCGCTCTGGTGCGCTCATCCAGCCTCCCTGCTGACGCACGTTCCAAGCTCCGCCCCTGCTCTGGTGATGGACAGGACCGGCGTGGGAATGACGTCCATTCCAGGCTACACCCCCTGACCTCCATGATGTGTGCGGGTCGGCGCGTGATCGGTCCCGCCCCCGTTCCTAATCAGGCTGCATCATAGGGCACACCTGTGTGCACCAGCAGCCAATAGGATTCCGATTCCTTGTTCTATTCTGGCTTTCTATTGGAGGACCTCCCTTTATATGCCTTCCTGTTTCAGACTCTCATTGCTGAGCATAGTCTAGTGTGATGCCGTGCCTTGCTGCATTCAGTTCCTGTGGCCTTGCCTTGCCTTGCCTGTTAACCTCTTGTTGCCCGACCCTGCTTCTCTCATTGGACTCCGCACTTCTCCTCTCCTGATCCGGCTACGAACGACCATTCTCCTGTCTACAGTCCTGAGCTTGGATAAGTACTCCGACGATCCGCTACTCTCCAATCCTGACTTGGCAAATACCATCTACTATTTTCACATCTCTAATCCTGACCTGGCTTGCACGACGAATCTACATCCTAGGCGCGCCCGCGTGGCTGTGGGTTGGCGTTACTCAATTCCCTACCTCAGCACCGCGGTCGCGCTTCGTTTGTGGTGAGTTACGCGTTACAATATCTAGTCCAAGTTCTTAAGATATTTTGAAAGTTCCATTTGATTTTTATTTGATTGGTGAAAAATCGTGTAGATTTTATATACTGTATGAGCATTTTGAAGTAATTCTCCTGTTTTATTTCAGTGATAGAATATCTAAGACAAGTTGCAGATGGTGATTTAAACAATGCCAAATGATGATGCCTGGAAAATCTTTTATAATCCTGGTGCTCACCCCTGATTTGCAACCAAACATTAAACTGCACCCTCAGAACAAAATGCAACCAAATTATTTATCAAATATCCAATCCAACATCACACAAACCTTTTAACAATTTTTTTGTGTATAGTTTCAGCATCCTTTGCTTTCAACTCAATCAAATCGAAGAAAATTGTATGCGATAGATGAGAATCTTCAACTTTTACAAAAGTTATGATCACTGGTTTATTAATCTTCATCAATGATGACACAAAGTTTAATTTTTTTTCCGATTATTTTAGTAAATATTTCTTTTTTTAATTTCTCTTGGAATGTGGTCAACTATTTTTGCAGCAGTTTTCCGAGAATGGAGTCCCACTCCCATATCCAACCCATTTTTTTTACTTTCAGTTCGATCTCATCTTCAATGTCAGAAAATGGCCTATTTCTTTTTGCTGTGCTATAAACTGTATTGAAAACATTACATGTAGAGCTGATATATTTTTAGTTAATTTTATCTACTTTTCGCATTTGGTAATTACATCATCAGTATGATCTTTCAGTTGTGCCACACATACAGTACATTGTGTGGCTTTGATGAAAAATGTTCATTCATTTTTTTTCTGAGAGAAGCTGGATAGACAACTTTATTTTTTCCTGATGCTTTAATACTGCAGCCTTTCCATTCCTTCGATACATTCATTCCTTTTATGTTTATAGAATTACATTTTGCACAGTGATCACAACCCAGTTTCTTGTTGTGAACAGCGAAACCATAATATTTTTTCTGAAATTCCTCGACCTGCTTCACATTCCAATAATCAGGAAGAGCAGCTGCTTGATCTTTATCTCTTGTATTGGACGTGGATATTTCATCATCTCTTGGTGTTAGATGTTCAACAAGATCCATATTCCAAATTGCAGATGCAGCTGCTGAATCTTCATCTCTGATTTGCGCAGTATTGGAAGAGGACAATTCATCACCCCTTGGTGTGAGATGTTCACTGGGATCTTCATTCAAAATTCCATATCTCGTTTTTTTTTCTTAAATAATCTAATAAAGCTGCTGTCGCTTTATTTTTGGAGCTGAAATGTGTTCATTTTTAAACTTAAAATATTAAATATTAAATAGGAATAGATAGGTAAAATGAGCATTTATCTCTATGAGAAGACGAGTGAACGACATGTTTGTTTATTTCCCATCATGTCGTTAGCTGAGCAGCTGGGCTGTGTCTGTGATCCATGTGACAAATTAAATACTCCTCATTGGCTGCTGGAATTTCAAAGTACTGTTCTGAACTCTTTCATATCGGGAGGGGCAGGCCAAATCTGTCTGTCTGTCTGTCTGACTACATACATACATACATACATCGATGTCCAAGGTGGTTAGGGAGCGCAATGACAGGAAAAACAAGAAACATATTCAAAATAGTGCAATATGTCTACAACTTCAGGTAAGGAATCCAAATTTCATTCATCCAATGAATTAGATACTCACAGATTGTACTGTGGCAACATGTATATAAAGGTATCTTTAAAGTTGCAAGTTTGTTTCTTTACGTCAACCCCAATGTTGTGCGGTTCAGGGAGGTTTCTTTAACGCTTGCAGTGATAAGAGAAAAGAGCAGACATACAGTAACGTAGATTGTATAAAAATTTATATCTGATTAAAATAATGCCAGTTTCACTCACATAGTTCCCAAGTAAATAAAGCAGTTTGATCTCAATGATCTATGCCGCTGACAAGATGTTATGAAGCAGTCTCCTCACTCGATACACTGGAGGGTTCCCGTCTCGCGTCTCTCACGGCTCGCGCACTTCTGGGTTGCAGGGAAATCAACTAAATTGCCAGCGAAATGAAAGTGCAATATGTGACTATGTGGGAAAATGATATCCAGTGCTCAAAGAATCTGGAGAACTACCACAGCCTACATAGAGAATACAGATAGAGAAAAAGCAGGTATGGCGGTTCACAGCCGTCCGTGTGGGTAAAAACAAAGCGCAACTACTGAATAAAAAAAAGTAACTCTTAATGTGCACTAGACATGTACAAAATGCCACAGAAGGATACATTTGGTGCGCTCAGGACACCACGCTAGTCGGAAGAGGTAGCTAGATCAAGCAGGTAGTGTCTCAGACCAGTGGCTCTGAGACTAGGCCTAGTATATCCCCCTTAGGCCTCAGCTAGGCTCCAACTCATAGTAGCTTGTGGTTACTTCAGGGTAGGCCCCTTAGATAGGGACAATTCCCCATTTTACTTTCTATTGTCAGGACACAGTGAAGACGCCACATGGTGATTGTGGCCTGTGGTCTTGGACAAGACCACCTCCGTTGTAAAAGACCCTGTATGGGGATATTTACCCCACATGGAGGTGAACTCCATCGCGGACGATGACATCATTGGATCAAACGGATCCCCTTGTTAATCGGCATTACCTGGGTGCTGGAGCCCCGGGCAGGTACCCAACTAAGTGACCAACACTTCATGGGAGAGCTCTATCCCTTACAATTTTGGGTGGGTCTTGACATTGGGGGAAAAGGACACCAGTTTATTGGTGCCAAGCACCCTATGTACTTTGGGGACACTCATTGTTGATTGGTAGTACGGGGCTGGGCCTATTATACTGTGTGGTTCAGGGTTCTATTATAGTGTGTTCAGTAAGGGTTGTTATTATATACCAGAGTGTGTGTATTATTGGTATTGTTCCTGTAAGGGGCTTATCCCACCACGTTGGGATCCCTTGCAGGTGGAGGTGCTGCACCGAGATGAACCAGAATCACCCCAGGCTCCCAGTGGTGGAGGCTCAGGCCTCCTGGTTGCCAAACATGTAATAGCAGCATTGGTAGTTCCTTCCCTGGTACGGGGGAACAAGGGCTACAAAAGCATGGAAACAGTGATAGTAGATCTGGAAATCACCAGGGCTGAGTCAGCTGGAACCTTGGGTATGCTGAAGCTCCAGTTGTTTAATGTGTTATTTTGTTTGTTAACTCACGTTAACAGGGATACTAATGTCTGCTACAGTACATCTGTTGAACTCACATAACTTTTAACAGTACCAAAAAAAAAAATCAATCTCTAATGGTGCAATCTCCATTATTGTCCAGTATAAACATGTCAAAAAGTAACCAAGCATTCAGTGTTTTGATTCAATATTAACATTATGGGCCATGTTTTATATTCAGTGTTAAACTACAGTATAAAACATTTTATGGTGCCATAAAGCACTGTACCGTGTATTAGTGAGTACAGCATATAAATGTGGGGCGAGAAGCAGCAATGGTTGCTGCCAACATTGTGTTTCTTCATAATTTTACATAACTGAATAAGCTCTGACACAAGCTGGTAAACTGCTTGCCAACCAAATATATATTTTTGTTAACCATTTGTGTTCTTACAAATCTACAAATTACAACATTGTGATTACAGTACATCTCATTAAATATAGATGAATTTGAATATCAAAACCTGCAATTTACAGTCAGAAAAGATAACATTTCTAATTTATAGATATGATTTATTGAAGTCACTACAAGATAAGGAAATGTACATTCCTTTAGTTTGCTTAACTAATGAATATCTGATCATGGTTGTTTTGCTAAGTAAGGCTTGGAAAATTGACTCGTTTTACAATTAATGTAATTAATCTAAACTACCATGCTTTATCAAGGTAAACTGTAGAGAAATAGTTCTATTGTCTATAAAAACTATTTTTCCATGTAAGTAATTTTTTTTTTTTTACTGTTCGCACAAATATAAATCCCTGTTTCCAAGGTGAATTAAATACAGCATGGTGTGATTTCAGTAATCCTGTTTTACTTTAAACATAAGAAAAATAAGCATTCATACATTGTGCAAATCTTTAGTATAAATGCATAAAAGAAAAGTGACAAGTGGTGGCAGTTACCTACTCGTGCTGCAATGAACATATATACAAGTGAACAATATCTCTTTTGGTAAATGTCAAAGTCGAGTCATGACATGCAGAACAATATAAAAGTGTAGATTAAAATAGTAGCTATAACATAACAAAACTTCCCATTATGTTCTATTACGTAAATTGCAAAAGCCTTGTCTTCCCCATCTCCGGCCCTGATCCACAGAGGTCCATTAATTCAGTGCTAATAATGGGACGTTATCAAAATAGGCTTAACGCCATGTTGTTTGCACTGCCTATTGTGAGGTTAAAATAACATGACTCACATTAAAGCAGCATTTCATTAAAAATATGTTATGATTTTTTTAATAGATCAGCTATGTAGTGTTAGATAATGCTGCATTTAAAAAACATCACTCTTTATACCCTTTTTAATACTTTTTTATGCATTAAGCTTCCTTGGGTTGCTATAGCAGCTGTTTAGGAAGCTACACCACTTCCTCTTTTGAATTGGTAGCCATATTGCATGCCCTAGGAAGTAAGATCTTTACCGATTGATCTCGGGAGAATGGATCGATTGGCAACTTAGATAATAGCACTGCCGTAAAGGTGCTTACATAATGGTGCCGCTACTCCTATTAAAAAAATATGGGTTTGGGAGGAGAGAGACAGAGGGGCCTATTCAGGTACAGTAACTTCGATAAGGGAGTTACCGACAGTTTTGAGCACTTTTCCAGCGAGTTGACATGTGTAGCTATTCAGAAATCTCCGCTTGAAACCTGCTTCTTTGATAGCACTCCCACTCAGACAATCCGAGCACAGCTCAAAAAATGCTCAAATGCCCATTTTTTGACAAATAGAGCTATTCAAGTAGCTCTGAGATTAACATTGCGGCTGCAACTCGCACATTCTGACCTCACCACCTGAAGGGAAGCGAGATGAGATCCGCGACGTGACTCTGATGGAGAAAATGTATTTTTACTACATTGGATTGATCCTTTACTACATCTGGAGCTGACACACATCAATATCAGCTCCAGAGACCCCCTGCTTCCATCCCATATAATAAAAAAAAAACATTTCCAGGCAGCTTCATTCCTTAGTGGCTAACTGCTAAGGTAATGAAGGGGTTAAATACCAGTGCCCGGTTTGTTGAGCGTAGAGGGGTAGGTGAAAGTTGGAGTTTCCCCAGTTTGGGTGTTTATGCCTACCGGGAGGGCTGCTGGAGGAGTTAACTGCTTAATTACCTTGCAACTATGGAAGTGGCAAGTACTTAATTGTCCAGCTCATTAATATCTCTTAATAAGCATAGGACACACTTCTTAACATACGGTTTACAAAATATACTTCTTACAGAAATATATGTATATATATATATATATATATATATATATATATATATATATATATGTTTCTATATAGCAATATAACCACTTGCCTCCTGGGCTCCTGTCTCCTCCTTGCTGAGACCAGAATGAGCCTCTGTGTGTGTTCTCAGAGGTCTGACTATATAGCTCCTGAGATTGGCAACAGGTGCTAACCCTCTACCTTAATTAGCTGTCTGTCTTTTGAGCAGGGGAGTTTCCAGCAGTCAGGCAGCATGCCTGACAAACCGTTGTTTGTATTGATGGTTTGCACATGATGGGTTTGTACACCCCATCACATACCTTCCCCCTTAGGGTGTACCTCTGGGACAACTCTACCACATTCACTCCCCTGCCTTCTCTTGACAAGAAATCTGCATTCTGATGTTCAACCCCTGCCCGATGTTTAACCTCAAACGAATAGGCTTGTAGCTCTAGATACAATCTTGTAAGTCTAGCATTGTTTGACTTCATGGTGTTAAGCCACTTTAGAGGGGAATGGTCAGCTATAAGGGTAAAGTGTTGTCCCAACAAATGGTAACGTAGGGCATCAACCGCCCACGTTATTACCAAACACTCATTCTCTATGACTGCATAATTCTTCTCCCTAGGAAGCAACTTCCGACTCAAATATAAAATTGGGTGTTCCTCTCCCTTTATATTTTGAGAGAGAACTGCCCCAGACCTACTTCTGGAGCATATGTATGTAGTACAAAATCCTGTTCAAAATCTGGGCTATGCAGTACTGGCTGGCTGAATAACATAGACTTTAATTTTTGTAAGGCCTCTGTACAAGAGGGTGTCCAAACCACCCGGTTAGGAGCAGCCTTTTAAGTGAGGTCAGTCAATGGGGCAGTCACCATAGAAAACTGGGGTATAAACTTTCTATAGTAACCTGCCAAACCTAAAAAGGCTATAACCTGTTTTTTTGTCCGGGGAATTGGTGAATTAACCAGGGCTTCAACCTTGTCTACCAATGGTTTTACTACTTAATTTCCCAAAATATACCCCAGGTACTGTGTCTCAGATTTCCCTATTGCACATTTTGCGGGATTTGCTGTGAGACCTGCCTTTCTTGGTACTGCTGCTACTTTGTCCAGATGCTCTTCCCAACCAATGCTGTGTACGACTACATCATCTAGATACGCAGATGCATACTCCCTATGGGGTTGTAAGACATGGTCCATGAGCCTTTGAAAAGTTGCCGGGGCACCATGCAGACCAAAAAATAAGTTACAAAACTGATATAAACCCATGGGTGTGGCAAATGCCGTTTAATCTCTTGAGGATAGCGTAAGGGGTATCTGCCAATATCCCTTCGTCAAATCTAGGGTTGTAATATATTTGGCTTTACCTAAAATGTTCAATAGCTCATCCACTCTTGGCATGGGATAAGCATCGAATTTTGAGACTGCATTGACTTTCCGAAAATCAATGCAAAAACTAACAGAACTCTCCGGTTTTGGCACTAGATCGATTGGGCTACACCATTCACTTCATGACGGCTCAATTACTCCTAACTTGAGCATTTTTTCTATCTCCTCTAGTACTATTTTTTTCATTTTTTTCTGGGATAGGGTAGGTTCTTTATCTTACAACTTCATCCTTCTTAGTTTTTATATGATAGGCCAGCAAACGTGTTCTACCAGATACTCAAGAGAAAACATCACTAAAAGTCTCCAACAGCTTCTCTATATTTTTTAATTTGGGGAGGGGTTAACTGTTCTCCCAACTGCATGTCTTTCCTTCTCCTGTCGTCCCCAGCCTCTGGACCTAAATCTAAGTCCTCTGTTCTAGGAGAAATGAACAAATTGTCCCCATCTTTCCAAAGTTTTAATAAGTTAATGTGATAAATTTGCCTATCTTTTTTCCGCCCAGGCTGAAAGATTTCATAATCGACATCACCTACCATTCTTACAACCTGCCATTTAGCCAACAACTTATTTTCTGTACTGGATAAGAGTAACAGTAACCGATCCCTGGCTGAAACTCCTTTGACCATGCACGTTGGTTGTAATAGTACGCTTGGGACTGTTGAGCCTTATCTAAATTTGTCTGAGCACATTTTCCCACGCTGTCAAGTCACTCCCTTAACTGTATTACATACTGTAAAACATTGTCATTTGGGCAAGATTGCTCCTCCCAATTTTTTTTCACCAGATTTAGAATTCCCCTAGGTTGTCTCCCATATAATAACTCAAATGGGGAGAATCCCGTAGAGGATTGGGGTACTTTCCGAATGGCAAAGAGCAAATAGGGTAACATTTTTTCCCCAATTATGTTTTTATGTTGTTATATACTTACGTAACATGTGTTTGAGGGTAGCATTGAATCATTCCACCAGACCGTCTGTTTGCAGATGATAAACAGACGTTCTGCATGACTGTATTTTTAACAGGGCACAGACCTCCCTCATAAGTCTCGACACAAAATTAGTTCCTTGATCTGTTAGCATTTCCTTGGGGAAACCAACCCGTTAAAATACCTTAATAAGCTCTGTAGCAACTGTTGCTGCAGAAGTATTACGCAACGGGATAGCTTCAGGATACCTTGTCGCATAATCTAGTATAACTAAAATATACTGATTCCCTGAAGACATTTTCTCAAGGGGACCTACCATATCAACCCCAATCCATTCAAACGGTGTCTCTACCAACGGTATAGGTACTAACGGTAACTAGCTGACATTCAGGACATGAACTGCAAAAATTAGCCACCTCCTTCCGGATACCTGGCCAAGAGAACCTGGATAGTAACCGGGATAGTGTTTTCTCTCTTCCCAAATGCCCTGCAAAAGGAACAGCGTGAGAGAGACGTAAACAGCTCCTTTGTATAGAGCCTGGGTAATAAAATCTGCTCACTAGCATCGCCTGTGTTGGGATCCCTACAGACTCTATATAGCAACTCATCCTGTAAGAGGAAATGAGGAGACTGCTTAACCCGGACTGGATCTGAAACCTGCCCATTAACTATTGCCAAGTTTCTATATGCTTCTTTGAGATTGGGGATATTTTTTTGCTCCCTTCTTATTTCACATCGAGTTACCATTAGATCTCGCTAGGATAATTCTGTTTCCACACTCCTACTAATCGATGGAGTAGCACCCTGTCCTATTTCTTCTCCTACCTCTTAGTACTAACTTCCTGTTCAGGTCCTGCAATTTCTAGCCAGTCCCTCTTTTCATGTCATCTTGCTGCTTACTTTTCCCAGACCCGGACCTTAGTAGAGAACAAGTCTGGGTCTTTAAAAGGGAAAAGCTGGCCCAACGGAGATGTTGAATTATGTTGGCTTTTAACCAGACCTGTCCTGGAATTTAAAACTGAAAAGAAATGTTCCCAGTCTTTACCAACAATGACTGGATATGGCAACCTCTCAGCCACCCCTACTACTATCTGTGAGCTATATCCCTCTATTTCCAGGTTGAGTTTGGCAGTAGAGTAGGATTTCACATCCCCATGTACACAAGTTATGAAAATGGGCTCTTGATTAGTTAGATCTCTTTGATTAATAAGGTCCTGCTGAACCAGCGTTTTACGACAACCCGAATCAATAAGAGCCCTAACCTTTTTACCCTTTACCACTGCAGTGACCAGAAAAAGCTCAAGGGTGTAATTTTCTCATCATTGCAGGTACAACATGTGCCCACATAGCTGCAGTCCATAAAGGTACAGGATTTCGCTACATGGCCGGCTTCACCACACTTAAAACAAACCACAGTCTTCTCTCTTAGCTGGTTAGTGTTAACCCCATCCTGACCAGTTTCCTGTTTACATAACCCCAGATAAGGTCTAGAAAATATTGGAGCTATTGAAGGCCTGGCCTTATAAAAAGTCCTGTATTTTCCCCTGGGAAGGGAGTTAAGCCTGGGCCGCTGTCTGACCGAGTCCTCCCCTTTTCCTTTTCTAGTTTGGGGAACCGCAGCTTCACTACTTTGTACCCCTAGGGAACCCTTCATGTCATCTGTCTGTAAAAACTCTTCAGCAATTTGTGCAGCATAATCTAAGGAACAACGTTTATGTCTGCACACCCACTGACGCATTCCCCTCTGAAGTTTTGTGTGTATTTTTATTAACACTCCATCCCAACTACACGATCCAATTGTTGTGTGTACCATATTTATAGTCTCTGCAGAGTGAATCAGAGCAGTATGAGAAATTAGAGGACAATTTAAGAGAAATTGGAGATATTCTGATAATTTT
This sequence comes from Ascaphus truei, assembly GCF_040206685.1. NCBI lineage: Eukaryota > Metazoa > Chordata > Amphibia > Anura > Ascaphidae > Ascaphus > Ascaphus truei. Next base: position 395,313,977 of record NC_134483.1, read on the forward strand.
TCAGCAAATGTTGCTTGGTACAAAAACATCCCCCCAAAATTTGCAAATTTCTACTTCATTTCGATAAATGTACAGCTGTGCATGTTTTTCAGGCACAAGCAACGCAGTGACTAAATTATTTGTTATTAAATCATACTACATAAAAACAATTTTATACAGTTGATTAGTGTATGTGAAAACGAAGAAATAAAGCAGAGCACTACTTCCATAAGGAAAATGAATGCAGAGAATGCATTCCCATGAATGAAAAAATAGTATATTTAATGGATCATTAAAAGAGACATACAAGAGCAAAATGCCCACACCTACGCGTTTTGTGCTATGGCGCTTTGTCAAGGTAAGGAACGGCACTTACTGGAGTGTTTAAATGCTGGATCCGCGCACCGTCGTCGCCAATCCCTTGCACTTCCTGATGCGTCAAATGACACGGGACGTGTAACGTAAGTGCGCTCTATGCGAGCATTCAAAATAATAAAAACTTTATTAGCTAACATAACTAACAAATTAATACTCTGGTTGTACTAATGCAACATGAAAATATAAAAACAAGAATATGATGATATAACATTACAACGTGTATGTGACTTCTACTTAAATTAAGAATATCAACATTTATTGCATGTAGTTTCACTCTGAGCAGGATTAGGAACTCGGCAAAAGAGTGAGAAAGAATGGGTCTGATGAAATGTACATACCTAAAGAAAGTGAAACAAATATGTAATAAAATATATTAATTTTAACTGGATGGAATATTCCAAAAAATGTGTAACATTCATACACTAGTATATACTGTCACGGCCCCTTTTATTCTCCAACATCTCCGATTTTGTTTGGGTATATTTTTCGAATGCCACGCACTTCACGCGTTCATGCTGCATTCGTGCCGAGACAGCGCTAATACAATGCACGCGGCCGCGGCTTTAAATACCGGAACATGCCGCATCAAATACTGCATCTGCCCGCGGTTTTCAGAGTTGCGCCGAAACGGCCGCACGAGGCTAAAGGCGGCCGCCACTGTATCACAACAGTCCACATAGGACACATTGCTCTATGAGAGTGTGTATACAGTATGAAAACATATAAAAAAGGGTAAGAATATCAATATAATTCCTACAATCACAGCCTTCATAAGAGCAACAGACCATATACTTGAGGACAGTTGTATAAAATTATATTAAGGAAACACATAACTATTTGATATATAACACATTAAGAAGCTAGACAATCCAAAGCAATGATAGCCTCATAAGATCTTATATGCTGACAATGCCATATCAAAGACATGTAAATCGAACATGAATTTCTTCTTAGTTATATTATGAGATATTAATGTATTAATATATAATCATGTACTGTATGTCATCTAGATATGTTCTTCACATTTGGAAAGTAGTGTATGTGGTCACTTTTTATTTATAAAAAAAAATTAGATATAATTTTTGACCCACGTATAACTTAAAAGTCACCTCATTTTGCTGTGTTAAAATTCAGTACATTGATATTACAATAAATTAATTAGCGTCACTGACATGTACTGTACACTCATGTTTAGATGGCCATGTCATATAAAGGTGGTTGAAAAGTTGTCCAATGTAATCTGTTTCCATATCTAGCAAATGTCCGAACTTTAGATAAACTATGTTAGAAACATTATTATAGATGCTGAAGTGAATTCTTACTGTATCTGGTTTATAAAGTTATTACTACTATTAAAATAAATAATATACACTGTCACAAATGTAATGTACAAAGTTGAATACGATCCAGTTGTGATATTTGTTTCTACAGTATATTATTATATTAGAAATCAGAGTCCTAATTTTCAAATTGCTTTCAAATCAATATTAGCAGTCAGGAAGCTTACTGTACTTTATTAAGTAGACTATTCCCCTGTGATACCGAAGTCAATAACTTCTTAAAGGTTAATGAGGCTTTTTGAAGTGATACAAAAAGGGGCATGCAAGGAGAAAAGATTAAATATAGTAATCCATGTTAATCCTTGCTCTGTAGGTACATAACTAAGTAGCAAAAAATCCAGCACAACTCTTCAGGGATCATGAAAAAGACGTGAAAAATATACAATGATAATATAGTATAGTATTTTTCAATAAAGGTTAAATCAACTTGTGTTAAATAGAAATACACTCACATCGAGGGCATGTGAAAATAGGCAAATTATAGATGTATCTTTAAATGGAGATCAGTATTCCCAGACTTTCCTAATTAATTCCTCATCCACATAAGGTATACAGTATGAGGCAAAAAAAAAAAAGAACAGAGACTATAGTGTTGTATGCCCAAAATAATGATTAATATTTGGAAGATTATGGCAAGACCAATTTGAAATTGCCTCATCAGTGTCAGTTTCTTTGGGTTTATATGGGAGGGGGGAGTTGCTGGCAGGTCTTTGTGAAGATGGTTAAGGCTGATTAGTGCTTTGGCCTTCTGTATGACTGGGTGATTAGGCTCTCCATGCTTGATTGGAGTTAGTGGGATTGAAGTGCATCTTCCTCTTTTGGGATATCATGGGCCCTAATTGGGAACTGGCAGGCTGGGTCAGCAGGCAATATATGGTTTTGAGCACAGTATCCATGTCCCGCAGTTTGTGGTTGGGCTTTATTATGATTATTCTATTGGTTTATAATAAAAAGCTGTGGCCTTTACTTCTAATCTTAGTTTGTAGGAGAAAAAAAAATCCCAAGAACTACGGAGAAATACATTTTGGTGTGTCGTTAACAAGCAAACTCCTAGCTGTACTTCCAGTGCGAGGCTAGCTGCCTCTAGGCAAAGACGCAGCAAATGCTGCACCATGAAACTTTTAAATTAACTTAATATGGATTATTTTCCTATTATCTTCACTGATATGTGAACGTACATACCAGTGATATATTGAACATCTTACTGAAAATTGCACGAATAGTATTTTTTACTTCATATAATATATATCATTCTTAAGACATTATTTGGGACTCTTATTGATTCCAGGGAGAATGTAACACTGCCGTTATTGTAGTGATATTTATTTAGGACAGAGGTAAAACTAGGTATTGGTGCACTCAAGGCAAGTTCCTCTAACTGTGCTCCCCCCCCCCCAACACTGACAGACACACAGAAACACTGACAGGCACTGACACATACCAAATTAGCAGACATTGATACACAGCACCACGGTACATCACACTGAAAAACACATATCACACTGACAGCATACTTACACACTAACAGAGACAGTACACTGACAGGCACTGACACACAGCATACTTACAAACACTGACACATAGCATACTTACACACACTGAAACACAGCAAACTGACTGTAACAGGGCCAAGCCTGTTTATAACAGCTAGAGCCAGGGTGTTAGCCAGGCAGTGGTGCATTCCTGCCTGGAGGAAGGCAGGACTACTAAAGTGCTATCAGAGTCTAGCAAGGGGTTTAAAAGACAGGAACGGGAACTATGTATCTCTCCGTGATCTGCGTATAGGTCATTTCCCTGTGTCCTTGATGCCAATGGACACCAGTTATCTATATAGATGTCTATAGAAGTATATGGACTTAATACACTGGAGAAGCTGACATTTTTGCCTAGAAAAACCCTATACTTTATGTTGCTGAACTTGGGCTAGGAAAAGCCTATACTTTATGTTGCTGAAAAACAACTGAATAAAAGCTGTAGTACATTATTTGTAACCTGTTTTGCATACTCCTTATGTGCCCAACCGTGGAAGATTTATTTCTCCAGCATGTTTTTTTTTTTTAAAATCTTATGCACTATTTATATCTTCATTAGAGCATCTTCACCTATTTAGCATAGGTAGTTCTAGTGTACTGTATATGGATGGACTTAAACTTGTAGTTTAGCTAACTATTTTGCATGTGCCCCTTTATATTAACATGTGTTTGGTTTGTGGGGTAAATTGCGGCTGTTCCTATGTCCAAAATCATAGAAATTTGCATTGCAACATGGGAGATATTGAATCGGATGGACAGCATTACAACTTTGTTAGTCATTCATTAAGCACTGTTTACAGAGTTGTCTTGTCTAAGGTTTTCAACAAATGCATACATTTTATTTTACAACTATGATTATATTGGTTTTAAAACCAATTAACGGTTGGATTCGGCGGTACACTTTGATGACTGTTTATCATATTATGCACTGTGTGCAAATACATTTAACCAAGCTGTGAGGATTTTTGCAAAGGTTCATATTTAAATACAGCAAATATATTCTGCAAAGAATGCAGATTGAATATTTGAATACTAAGGTCCTTACAACCCAGCAGTTAGAAAATCAAGATTCCATCGCAGTAACTTTTCTTAATTGCGATTGACAGATTGACATGCATTTGCAATTTTGAAAACATCTGTTAAACAAGAACTATTTCTGACACCAAAATAAATGCTCTTACAGTACATTTTGAATAATGTTTATAAAACTGAAATAGCACACATTCTGTCATCAAGTTTATTTAATGGGCAATAATATCAGATTAATGTATGTAAAATCATGTTGTGATGCCTGCACTAAAACGTTATGTTAAGTTTTTATGTTCCATATGTTAACATTTGAAAATGATACAGCTATCAGTGGACTGCACTTCAAATGAACAACATTTATAAAAAATTGTGTAAACTGAAAAGCAGAAATATGACTAATCGTAACAACAGCCTCCTACTCAATACCAAATTTAGCAATGCTGGAACCTACTCAAGCTGCAAATCATAATGAAATGATGCATCTAAGATATTATTACATTATTTATTTCAATTTTGTTTCTTGTGAGCTCAGCTAACTGGTCAAGAAACAGCAACACAGTAGAGCAACAAATGTATTACATGTTGCCAGGGTAACCAGTAATTAAGTAATAATCCCAGAAGAACAGGGCATTACTTGCCAATAATGCATTGTCTAGAAGAGTTGAAGGCCCGAGACGAAGCCGAGGGACTTTAACCCAGCCAGGGCATTATTTGCGAGGTGAGAGGAGAGAGGTGAGGGGGGAGAGAGGGAGGTGAGGGGGGGAAGAGAGGGAGGTGAGGGGGGGAGAGAGAGTGGTGAGGGGGGGAGAGAGAGGCGAGGAGAGAGGTGAGGGGGTGAGGGTGGGGGAGGTGTTGAGGGGGGGAAAGGGATGAGAAGTGGGGGGGAGAAGAGGGGAGGGGGAGAGGTGGGTGAAGGAGAGAATGGGAAGAGAAGTTCGGGGGCAGTGATTTCAACTACAAACCAAAAAAAGATAAAAATTACCTTAGCAGAAGCTATACAAGTGGTTGTAAAAATATTACTTTCTTGCAAGTAACAAAGTTACTATTTGGGACCTGCCAGCTTCTGATAGCACTAACAGCTCTGAGGCGCATGCATGTGCTGTGAGAGAGAGCCTGCATGTGCTGTGAGAGAGCGCCTGCATCTGCTGTGATAGAGACCCTGCATGTGCTACCGTGCTATGAGAGGAGAGGAACAGAGATGCCGCGCTCTCCCTGCATCTCTGAAAGGTAAGTTGGCAAGTTGCCAAAAATTCCGGGCATTACTGAATGAATAATGCCCGGAATTCTAACCAATCAGAGAGCAGGCATTTCAGTAATGCCCAGAATTTTACTGCTTTTGCCTATAATACAAAATAATGTATTAAAATATTTTAATTCGCTTTGTAAAACCAAGAACAATGTCAATCACTATGATAAAGAAGGAATTATTGCTGTAACCACATTAATCAACACCTCTAATTCCTTTTCTTTTACACCCGGTCCGTTTACATCATTCAGGACTTGATGAAGCACCCCTGAGGCGTGAAACATGTAGGAGTGAGAACATGGGGGCTGCTCAACCTACTTGTGTTTTTCAATAAAGCCCTTATGAAGTGAAACTTCTTTGCTGGCACCTACAGGGTTTTCATGGGAAAAAATCCTTACCTTGTAACGAAAAACCATACTACGGGTTATGTCACACTCCTAATGCACACGCTTGTCACGCATGCGCAGAAGAGGAGCTTGCAGACCCCACCACGCATGCGCAGTACCGCCCTTGTCCACCAAGTACATTGGTGCTCCCCGTTCTTCCAGCACGCATGCGCAATATTTGCTACGGGCCTCTGCGCATGGTGAATGGTGAATGACTGTGGGCCTCTGTGCATAGCCACGGGCCTCTGCGTATGGCTGTAGGTCTCTGCGCATGGCCACCACTGACAGAGGGGGAGGAGAGGTGCCGGGAACACAGGGCAGGGAGAGAACGAGAGAGAGCCGTTTCCCATGAGATCCCGGTGCTGACACACACACAGTGACACATACATACGCACACACAGTGACACACACACACACAGTGACACACACACAGAAACACACACACAGAAACACACACACACAGTTACACACATACACACACGCAGAGTCAAACACACATACACACATGCAGAGTCACACACACACACATGCAGTCCCGCATGCAGTCACACACACATGCAGTCTCTTACACACGCAGAGTCACACACCCGCAGTCACTCACACATGCAGAGTCACACATACAGTATGTCACATACTATGGAGCTATCGGACTTAGTGTTGGCCCCTTACCCTCAACATCAGTGTTTTTTTGAGGGCTAGACTAAATGTGGTTGTGACTAGGACACCCGCACTCACCTATTGTCAACACACCTATTCATTGCCCTTATCTGATTATAGGGTTATGGTTGTTGAGCAACGCTTTGCAGCAGTCTCATACACTCATTGGTTATGAGATTAGCTCACCATGGAGTTATAAGATTTAGCGCTGGCCCCATACCATCAACATTAGCGGTTTTGTCCACATACTGTACATGCTCCCCTGGTCCCCACTTTATCCAAATAGATTTGCCTGTATATAGTATACACTACTATTACGGCTGCTGCTTGCTATTTTGGGTCACTGTACCCTTAGCCATACTCCTTAGAGGCATTTCACTGGCATTTATCCTCCAGCTATATCAGTCTGGCTACTACTGTATACTGTATGCCTCTATAGGCTTTAAGCACACTGTGCCATTATTTAATTTATTTTTATTGCACTCACCATATTCATTACAGTCTGGTCCCTACCATTTTAACATACATCAATTAAATGGATATTTTAATTCTACTAGTTATGCAATACACATAGGACCAGTATCACTGTCTTTTACTGCTCATCATTTATATGTAAGGTTATTTTCCCATACACAGACACTGAGTGCACAATATATGGCCTTATCCGTTTTGCAGTGTCTTTGCTCCATTGGTGTTCTCTTTTCATTGTCCTCAACATGGCACTAACACACACAGACAAGACTGTGTGTCAGCATTTCTCCAGAGAGCAAGATAGCAGCACATATACAATTACATACATATATTATACATGTACATAAGCATATGATATTATTAAATTGTTTATTTCAATTATGTTTCTTGTGAGCTCAGCTAACTTGTCAAGGAACAGCAACAAAGTATAACAACAAGTGTATTACATGTAGCCAGGGTAACCAGTAATTGCAAAATAATGTATTAAAATATTTTAATTTGCTTCGGTAAACCAGGAACAATGTCAATCACTATTGTAAAATAGGGATTATTGCTGTATCCACATTAATCTACTGTACCTCTCTAATTCCTCTTCTTTTACCCCCGGCCTGTTTACATCATTCAGCACTGTATGATGCACTGTATTGTGGCAAGATCACATTGTGCAGAAGAGCTATATTAATGAATTGGAATATATTTATTAAATGTGATGGTTCGACACTGTGAAAACCACTAGACTGCTGGGGTGGTACTGCCAATTATTAACTCTGAGCATAATTTGTGTTGCAGGAACCACCTGCTAGTTAGCTGAAGTACAAATAGAGGCTTTAAAAAAGCTACAATTTGAGAAACCCTGGTAGGAGCAATACTTATTACAATTGAGCAGTTATATTTGCTTCATTAACGTGATCCTTCAAAATACTGCAAGAAAGTACAGTAGTATAGCACATTTACCTAATTCTAATTCTTAACAATCTATAATTAAATATTTAACAAGCATTTTATTTTATGATTTTAGAACATGCCAATATGCTAGATGAATTGTGGGTTTAAATCCTAGAATTTCTGTAAATCTCCCTCTGAGGGGAAGTTTTGAATTCCCAGTGCAAGCTGTACAGTCAGCATAATAAAGGCCTTGACATATTAAGACATGTGTTACTAGAAATAACCTAAATATACTTTCTTTTGCTGAACTTAAGGAAACGTGCAATGTCGAATCAAAGAATTTTTATGTGCCTACAAACTGGGCACTTTTTACCCTGTACATTCACTGATAGCAAATGCTCTCTTGCTAATACTGTAACGTATTAGAAAATCTTTGTTGATGTAGGATTTTCAACTACTTTGTTTACAGATCTGCTAAGACAATGTAAATATTGAAAAATGTGGGAATCTTATCTGCTAAATGGCAAACTGACTTTTCTGATCTGTAATTTACTGAAGTGATTCTTGAAGGATTTACCATATTAGAATAAAAACATGTACGGTATTTTCCTTCAACTACATCACATATTTAAACCAGGCTCTTCCAATGTTTGCAAACAACACACAGAACTCCAGCAAGCTCATTTTAGGAACCCCTGAGCCCTCACAAAATATATATGTATATGTGTCAAAAAGGAGAGCTATTGAGCGTGGCAAATGTATACTGTACAACAAAGCATTTTATCTGGTAGTGTTAGGACCTGTGAACTGGGTCTGCCTTGTCGTGGCTCACAGGCTTACAATGCTTTGGCCAAAGGGTTAAACTAAATGACCCTTTTTCAAGAGAATATATAAGTATTTTACTGTGTATTTTTGTCATATTGGATGTAGCATTTGGTTTCTCTGTTGCTTGCTGTATACATTTGCCACGCTCAGTAGCTCTCCTTTTTGACACTAATATACATATATATTATGTGGGGGTTCAGGGGTTCCTAAAATGAGCTTGCTGGGGTTCTTGTCATATTGGATGTAGCATTGGGCTTCTCTGTCGCTTGTTCTCCCAATGTTTGCTTTAAATTCAAACAGGATTCAGCAAATGTCATTCATTGCATTTGGAATTGCTAAAAAAATTGAAAATCGGGGGCCAAGGTTATTCACTTTATAAATATCACTCTCCAAGTTAAGCAACCCATTGATAATAGAGCCTTTGGACTACCCTTAATTCTGGAAAAATATTGATAATTTAGTCTAACAATTGACATGATTCTTATTTCAGAATTGCTGACCTGAGGAAGAGAGAGAACTCTTGAAAGCTTGTCTTATAATATCTGTTGTTTGTCTAAATAAAAAGGGTATCACCTAATACTGAAGTACTTCTTTCTGCAAGTATCTCTCTATTTACTCATTGGATTATGTCATCCCCACCTACTATTTAACAAATGGAAAGAATAATTTGCCAGAAACAATCATTGGAAAGATTGGAATGAAATAGACAATTGAGAAGGTACAATCTTACAAAATGGAAACCTTATATTCAATTTATTTCCAATGAGGTACAACAAAGGATTATTTCTACATTTAAATGTACTAAATGGTTCCTCGAGGCATAGCTGGGGAGATCATAGCAACTCACTGTTTATTATTCACAGTATACAGATATAGCAAGCATTATTGCACCCCTGGTTGGCACCAGTGGTTGCAATGATATGATAGCCGTGCCTGTTTTTCACACATGCCTAAATCAAACACAATGGTGTCTACACCTGCTGGCGCATTGTGTGTGCCTTGATTTAACATGCCATGCAATAATGTCTGCAAAATGTATATGTCCAACTCATATTAAAGATTAATTACTATACGTGACTAACTAAATAAGATTCCACTATGTTCCTGTTGTTATGATCATAATTGTATTGATATGTATAATTTTACAAACAAATGGTGCATCTCTCTTCCTTTCTGCCTCTTTTTTACTACCTAATTTTCCTCTTTCCTTCTGTATAAGTTTATTTAAAACAAAAATATGAATGAACATGTAAATAAAAAGTCCAACAGATGATTTCAGGATTGAGTTTTTGATATAAGTTTTGATTTAATATTACCAATTTGAATTTAGATATGCACAGTGTTAGCAAGCTCAAAAACCTTGATGCTGACTTAAAATGTTTAGGCCAAAGGATTGAACTAAATAACTCATACTTATGAAGAATGAATACAGATAAAATATATAGTAATGTACTAAATAATTTGCCATATTGTATGTAACACTGGGGCTTTCTCCCCTTTATTGATTTAATATTAAATCATAAGGGCCAGAGTTATGCATCATCAATCCATTTACTCATTTGCACACATTTATGTTCTCGCATTTCAAATTATAACATTTCTTTCAAATAGTTTTTAAATATATATATTGCAGTGTAGAATATGTTAGTAGACATGTACAGTACAAAATGAACAAGTACAGGTAAACACAAGTGCTTGAAACGTAAAAACAAATAACACATTCGGTAGCCCCCACCGTGCTACAGAAATGTGTCTGTTATTCTCTATGTGTAGGATTAGTGAGCTTCGACCAGAGGGTACATTCTGTATGAAATAAAGATTATTAGATGGGCTTTATTTTTAAATCATAATATATAGAAAAACAATATCTGTGGCTACATTGTAATAAACTTGCACTTGGACCAAACTCAGAATATGTCATGATGCTCCTTGTGGTGAATTATCCTTTAAATTTACACCTGAGAAACTGAAAGAACCTGAAAGCTAGGGATCACTGAATGAATCAATACAGAAGACAAAAGCAAAGTAAGTTTTCAATTAAAAAAATATGTAATATATCATATGTAACCCATCGACCCCCACCCAATCGCAGATCAGGTCCCTTAAGGTGTTCTGTGGTCTGGCTACATGTCTCAGTGTGGTGCATACCTGCTGGCAACAGGAGGGCCTGAGTCTCCCGCGATGACATGGGGGACAACAGGACAGGTTTCTGGGGTGAATGCCTTCATTCTTCTAATGGTGCAGCGCCTCCATCTGTAGTAGGCCCCAGAGATACGGGGTGAATCCCTACCGCAGAATACCCTCCCAGGGATGAGAGATTCCAGTCTCACACAATAGGTCTTTTTCTATAGCAGCAGCTCTTTATTTCTCTCCCTCTTTGCAGCATACAATCAGGTATCACATAGGAACCAGCAGCCAGCTGTACTCCTGTAGGATGTCCCTGCCTCCACTATGGACCTAGGGCCATACAGAGTGGGGCTAGATCTTCCCTTACCCCCTAAACAGGGTAAGAGGTATTTGGTCCACCTCCTAACTATACTGCTCCACTCCTCTCCTAACTAACTCACTGTCAACACAGACCAACAACTTGTGTTGTACACTTATCTGTGTGTCTCTAAATAGGAAGTGACACTGCTCTTTGTAGCTTCCAGTAGGCACCGCCCCTGTGTCTCTTGATTGGACACAGGGTCAGGTGACCTACCTTCACTGACTCAGTACAGTGTCAGAAGTAGGGAAAATCCATGATTACTCCTGGCACCTGCCCTTAACAGGGATTACACACAGGAGAAGGATAGAAATATAGCCCCTAATCTTACCAGGGCTACACATATACTGTAGAACTCATAACTAGTCATTGTAATTTGAGAGTGCACTTAATTTGTGTATTCAGAAAGTGACCTACAGGTATAAAAAAAATATAGAATTAATACATTGCTGTTTGTTTTATTGAGGCTATGCACAGTATCAAGCAGACTGTATAAAGGACATACAGCTTGTCAGTAAATTAGTATACTATCTTACATTGCTATAGAACTAAATTTAAAAATGTAGATGTTACATTTTAATAATTCGATTCAGAGTTCCTAACTTGGCAAGAAAAAGAATGGCAGTAGCAAAAAAGTATGGCTGGGCACTTTGGGGGCTATACACTAAGCTGTGATAACTGCTTTTAAGAGCGCTAAGTGGCTTTAAAGGCTGATGTCCCCTAGTCCCTTAATCACTTAGCGGTTAATAATCACTATAGTAATTAAGGGTTAACCCACCCTGAACCCTACCCACCCAGGAGGCCTAACCACCCTCCCCAGGCAATCATCCCCACCCTTCACCCATTCATTGGTACAGTGGGTACATAATGCCCATATAATATGTGCATGATTGACCAATATACCAAGAAATGGGAAAGGATTAAAAAAACAGGCACAAATAAAAAACATTGAAGGGTGGGGTGGTTGCCTGGGGAGGGTGGTTAGGCCTCCTGGGTGGGTAGTGGCAGAGTGTGGGTTAACCCTTTAATTAATATAGCGGTTATTAACCGCTAAGGTGATTGAGGCATGGGGACATTAGAATGTATTTTGCTAAGTATTTTTCTGGCACTGGGACAGGGGACCAGCAATAAGCTGACGAGAATGCCCTTCACCTTTGCAGGTGTAAGTAGAACTGTTTTATTTACTTTATTTATGCTGGCTAATGTTGTGTTTAATAATGGGCAAATAATCTATTATCCATATATGGATAATAGTTATTTTGCCCATTTTTGTACTGTATGTTTGGTGGGGGGGGAGGGGTGTATTGATTTAAATGTAGGCCATGTTTATTTTTTTTCAATACAGGATTGGTACTGCAGACCTAAGAGGACCTACGGGACTATGGAATTTAAATACTGGAGGAGATACCGACACCCCATACCAGGGTCTGTAACTCAGGAAGCAGGGGGTCTGTAGGCGGACGCTCACAGAGGTATGCAAGGGAGTCTGGTTATAGTGAAATTAAATAAGGCTTTTTATTGCGCCTGTTTGCTTAACATCAGGAAAACATCCAAACAAGGGGTAAACAAACTTTCATTCACTTGGGAGTATTTCAAGTGAAATACTACTGTATGCAGTCCACACTCCCTTTAGATAAGCATGTCTCCCAGCCCCAAACATATAGCATGAAAATAAGCAGATATATAAAGTCTCATAAATGAAAGTCTTATCTGTTCCTTGTGGTTTGGAGGGAAAATCTTCTCTGTTCCTGCGCTGCTACCTTTCCTCAGGTTTTGTCAGCATTCAGGTTTAGAAGTTTCCCCTGTGTCTTGAAAGCAGCTCTGCTGTTTCTTCTGGCAGGGCTCAAGACAAGTTGTGAGAGTCAAGGACAATCCCTGCTCTGTCTCCAAGTTCAGCTCAGGTGTGAGCTAAGGAGTCTCTCCTCCTGTCTCAAAAGACAGACTTTTCTAAGCAATCTAATCAGGCAGGTGGTGTTTGTTAATTGACTACCAGCAGTTAACCACCACACTGCTGGATTAGAGGCACATTACCTGAACTGGGATAACTCCCCTGTTACAGGGTCCTTGAGGCTGAAACCAATGCGGTTCATCTCAGGAGACCCCCTGCTCCCACACACTATTAATAAAAAATACATTAAAGCAGCTTCATTGCCTTAGCGGCTATCTGCTAAGGCAATTAAGGGGTTAAGGCACAATAGCATGTACTTTGGGGACAATTGCCCCCAATAAACATTGCTCTCATTCTCCAGCACACTATTAATAAAAATTACAGTACATTAAAGCTGCTTCATTACCATAACGGATAGATGCTACGGTAATGAATTTTTAAAAATTGTTTTTGGGGTTTTGATACTAGTGTACATGTGCAGGGTGTCTCCTGAGCTGAACCACATTGATTTCAGCCTCGGGGACCCTCTACTTCCTGAAATACAGGTGCCGGTATCCCAGTGCAGGATTTCAATCCCATGGTCACGTGACACGGGAGATTTAAAAGTACAGGGGATACCGGCACCCCATACCAGGGCCTGTATCTCGGGAAGTAGGGGGTTCCCGAGGCTGAAACAAATGCGGTTCAGCTCAGGAGGCCCCCTGCTCATGTACACTATTATAAAAATCCACAGAGCTCTTACAGGCTGCATTTTTCTATCAGCTATCGCGCTATAGAATTTATAGTATGATGCGCGGATACAAAAAACAGGTCAGACGATAGTGCATTTTTTCATCGGCCTTAAAAAAATGGCCTTCACTTCTTAATGAATCCCGCTTTTGGCTTCATGTCTTATAGCGTGATAAAAAATGCCTAGGGGCCTATGCATTAAGCACCGGTAGGCCACTTATCGACGCCTTATCTGCAAAAATGTCTTCAGCGATTCAGTGGGCCCTGATAAATCAGTGATAAGAGACCTTTTGGGCATTTTTTTATCCCAAGAAAAAAAGACCCCGCCAAATGAGTGGTGATAAGCCACTTATCGGCAGGTTTTCAAACTTGTGCAATTCTAGTATCCCCGATTAGCTTATTGAGGCTAATCGTGGCTCTAGAATAGAGATTTCCTCTCAAAATCGTCTCGCCAGGAAAAGTTGGAATGAAGATGTGAGAAGCTGCCGATAAGCGGCGACACGGGACTTAGAAAAAATAATGCATTTTTTATACATATGATTTAAGCCTGGAGTGTTTGGGGCTGACACGTATTGCTTTGTAGTTGTGAGCCTGTGGTCTTGAAAAGTAGGAGTTATAATAAATAAAAATGTTGACCTTTCGGACCTTATTGTGTCACCGTTTGCGTTATGAAGTGGTCCAAATATCACTTATTGATGTTAGAGTTATATAGGGGGTACATGAAGTTTTCCGTTCTGCAGTGTCTCTGGCTAGTCCTATTGGGACGTGGCTCGGGCTCTTGATCCCCGGCCTTCTCTAGCAGTGCACCAATTGAATCTAGTAACTGCCCAGTCATATTATATTGATGAACGACATTTCAAACAATATTGTGCAAAATATGAATTAAATAACCCGACCAAGCGATCGATTACAGGAGAACGCATCGATCTGCAACGCAGATAATCATTTATCAGTGTGAAAATTCTATTGATGCACATATTTAATGAGAGAAAAGATATTTCATTTTTTAAAAACGCCAGTTTGAACTGCAGTTTTAATATTTAAAGCTAATTATTGCAACAGTGGTGACATATGGTCTCACTGGTTAAATACGTGTAAACATTTTACAATCATGTGTAACTTTTCAATACTTGTTTTCTTCTGTCATCGATCAACAATTGCTGTATTCCTATGGTCAATACCATTACTGTCTTGTCCTTTCAATCAATTCTTCACTATTCCATTTTTTGATTGGGGGTGGGAATTTAAAGGTCAAAATGCTTCAAAGATAGTCTACCAGTTATCAGTAACTGCTAATTGCCACTCAAATGTTTGAATGTTGAGAACGTGACAAATCATGGCATTAGAAACATCTGTTTTAATTTGTCTAACCAAGGTTTACGAATAGGTACATTACATCTTCAATAAATATCAGGTTCTAACGATTAGGGCATTCTGCACAACACATATTCATTTGTTCTAAACACACATGGAGGGTATTGCTTAAAACTGTTTTTATGAACAGCCTTCATTATTTCAAGTCAGGTCGCTTCATTACATACCTACTTAAACCAAGCAAATCTCACACTTACTTCGTAGTAGAGATGGCGGATTCAGAGATGGCGAGAGAATTTTGATGTATATGGCTTTTAGACATAATAGAAATATATACTGTTTGCTATACTCAGATCCATAGTAAGAAATAGGTTCTCATGTTTTAAATTGTATTTCTCATACTAATTTACATTTGAAGAGTTTATCACATATATAGACACACACATTTTTTTTACACAACGCAGCTGTTATGTCAGACAGAATATTCTGCACAATTGGAGCCAACATAGATAACATGAAATCATGCCAATTATGAATGCCTATACTATGGATGTGTAATTTGCCACACTTACATTCAGAAATAATGTCACAAACACTGATATCTGTATGTTGGATGACCCTCTCATATATTTATAAACACCTCACATCTGATACTACATTGTTCTTGTGAAGCTATTGAATGTTTGATGCCAATAACAATATATATTTATGTACATAACTACATTGTTAAATGTGTTCAAATATTTTCTCTCGCTGTATTATACTGTAGGTGATTCAGGATATGGGATGCGACCGTGGCTCCTCACTCCACTGGGTAACCCTCAAACTCCTGAAGAGGAGCGATATAATGCGGCACACATATCCACTTGAACGGTTATTGAGCGGACGTTTGGACTGCTGAAAAGTCGGCTCAGATGTCTGGATACTGGATACTGTTGTGCAAATCTTTACTTGGCAAGCTACGGGACTTCACTGCTCTACTGATCGGTGGACGCGGAGAAGCGGCGAACCGCAGTGACTTCATCGGTCCTGCTGTGTGGTGCTGTGGACTTGTAATACACTATTCTCGGGCAAGGACCCAGAGAAACAACAGTGTGGGTCATTAGCTTGTTCCATTGAATTACCATTTTGACTTTGATTTGTGGTATCTGCTCTGGACAAAATCTACCAGAGGAATTGCAGCTGCTGAGGAGACAACACTTCTATCTGGATTGGAGGTAGCTACTTACGAGGAGTACCCAAGAAGCAAGTCTGTGTCCAGTTGTGGTAACGTACCCTAAACATGCCCTGCTCGATCAACTGATTATTTTGTACGTGCAATATTATCACTTTTAATAAATTCAATATAATTCATTATTAACCCTATGAGTCGGCGCTGTGTTTCTTTCTTTTTAATGTCCATTCGTGTGATGTTTAACCATCCTCAGTCACCAGCAGCAGACTCTTTGGGGTCTATGCAGTAAGCGTTCATAAGCCACTAATCAAGCACTTATTGCCCAAATTGCCTACTGCTGTCCAATAAGTGGGTGATAAAAGACTGAATCGCGCCCAAAAATGTGCTCATAAAAAAAATCACAAAGGCAGCGGTGATAAGACACTTATCGACACTTTTCGGCATGTTCATAAACTCGCACAATTCTAGTAACAGTGATTAGGCTATGAACGCCTATCGCCGCTCTCGAATTGTGATTTTATCACGAAATCCTCACGCCAGAAAAAGTTGGTGTGAATGTGTTGGAAACCTGCAGATAAGCGGCAAGATGGGACTTAGAAAAAAAAATGCATTTTTCCTGCATAGGATCGATGCCGGGAATCTCTAGAGCTGATATCCATTATTATTAGCACCAGAGACCCCTGGCATGAATCCTATGCAATTAAAATGCATTTATAGTAAACTTCATTACCATAGCGGATAGCCTCAGGGACCCCTAGTTCCCGAGATACAGGCCCCGTTATGGGGTGCCGGTATCTCCTATGCATTTAAATGTCTGTGTCATATGACCATGGGAATAAAATGCATAGGAGAGACCGGCACCCCATAACAGGGGCATGTATCTCGGGAACTAGGGGGTCCCCGAGGCTGAAACCAATGTGGTTCAGCTCTGGAGACCCCTGCTCATCTAAACTATTAAACAAATTTAAATTTATAGACATACATTTCGGGCGATATTTGCACAGGGAGAGACGGCTCTCTCAGAGCAGCTCTCTCTGCAGCAGATACAACTCGCCGGGTAAGGCCTTTTCAGAGGGTCATTCATCAGATCACCGGCTAATCGTCCGTTTGGTGCATTTTGCTATGACAGGTAATCAAGGCTTTTTGAATACTGTGATAGCAACGCTCATACAAATGGTGATATAAATGGCCTGGCGATTTTTTTATGAACCTTTAGTGCATAGGCCCCTTTATGTGTGATTGAAGGTTGATATTTTATATGACTTTATTGTCACATTTTCACAGTATTGATACTTAAATATCACTTTTTTCTTTTATCACAAAGGGCACTTTATTACTGTTTAGATACAGCTTAAATTATGTCATCTAATACACAGTTAGTGTGCCGTTTTGTTTTTCTTTCCATGAAATGTCTGTTAATTGACTGTATTACCCTGTTCTTTTAATGTAACCATGTATTTTTATAACTCTGTGCCCCGGACATACTTGAAAACGAGAGGTAACTCTCAATGTATTACTTCCTGGTAAAACATTTTTATAAATAAATATATGCACATATTAAATTGTACATGTGTATGTATGTACTTTCTCCACAATTTTTATCATATTTAAATATATCCTATATTTTTATATTCATGCGATCTTTTGCATTATTTATTACATGGGTTAAATGCTGCTTGATTCAATTATCAATTATAATCAGGAAAGAGGTATGGGCCATTAATCAATGCAGAAATACTGGGGCTAGTTTAAGGCAAGTTTAAGGCATGTATCCAGAATGTACCTGGGTGTACCTGGGTCTTTTTGGCGATTGCCACTGGTTTGTGTTAGAATAGTCACAGTCTCCCCTGTATGTCCCGTGTGCATCTTTGTAATTCGTCCCTGATGAAACACGTGAAGTGTAAAACGCGTAGGGTTTGTTTCTGAGACAGTGTTTTTTCTTCACAGACTTGCTTCCACTTCTGGTTGAAAGTTCCAGCATTTCAGTTCTCAGTGCAGATGTGGACCATGGGAACGTCACTGTTTATGTGAGACTCCTGGTTCAATCGCATATGTTTCAGTACATTTATATAATTGTTAGTCTGATATTGCTTTTTTAAATTAGTATACATTATTTAATACCTCTGTGCGTGTTGTCTTCCTTTTTTCCTGCTCCGTTTGGAGATGGTGTGATTGGTGCAGGATTTGGAATGACCCTTCATTCTTCTATCTATTTCAAGAAAAGTTGCAAGAGGTTGTTTGAGTCTGAAAATGTCAAGAGAATTTTGCGCAGTGGACTGTGGAGATAACCGTAAGATTCATATTAGATAAATGGACACATGTGACTCCCCTTTTTTCATCTAAATGCAATGTAAAATTATTCTATTTAAGATAATTGTTACATTATTTCTATTATTGACAAGATTGTTCTGAAGTTCTCAAATTCAATGTTTACAGAGTGTTAAATAAATGAATGTATGGAGAAAGCAGTCAGGAGTTAATCTAATTGACTTAAAATAACATTTTCCCTGTGAGGATTGAATGCTTCTGAGGTTAAAGTTACACTTGACTCAATGGCACATATTTACTAAGTGGTGCAAGATTTTTGACAAGGGGCTTTGGAGCCTGAAACATTGTATTACATTGTATTATTTTGTGCATTTTGCTTTGCATTATTATTTGAATAGTTTTGCATTTTCTTTTTTCTGTGATTTGGATCGGAAAATATGTTTTATATTCTTTTCTAATGAAGGTATTCATACTTTCACGCATATTAGTGGATTTTGAGAAATTCGACAGTTTTGGTTCATCTAAAAAGTTTGCTACTATTCAAATGTTATATACTGTTGCTATGGTGTTTTATTTTCATAGTACATCCCTTTTATTTATTGAAGTCTATCCTGATTGTGCTCTGTATATTACCATACACATAATTACTGTACTCCATATGGAATATATACATAACTTTGTCTAGAAATTGTATGATTATAGTGTATAAAAGAAGTTTCAAGTCTGTATTTAGTTTTTATGTAATTGTCTTATGTTTTGTTGAATTACATAAATATGAGTACTTTGGCATATAATTATGCATTCACATTTTAAAAAGGACAGTTTTTGAGCTGCATTAAAAGGAATATAGTGTTTCCTTGAGAACTAAAGACTGGATTCATATTACGCCTGTTAGTGAAATGTTTTAGTTTTAGAAACAGAGTTTATTACAAAAGTGTTCTTAGTAGTTCAAGAAGACCTTAAGACGTGGGTTACTAATTTTACTCCAGAAAACAACGGTTTAAAATGAAGCCTGACACAATTTCAAAAGAAATACACTGCACATGTGCATTTAATTCATATTAATGCACGATTTAAAAAAAATGGAGAATGACATCCTTACTTTATTGTATTGTATTGTATTGTATGTCTTTATTTTTATAGCGCCAAAAGTGAACTCAGCGCTTCACAAAGAATAAAGTACAGAGAATTTTAAAAATACAATAAGTGCAGCAAAAATCAGATAATGGGAAAATAAATCTGTGCCCCGAAGAGCTTACAATCTAAGAGGTTTGTGGGGAAACTTAGAGACAGCAGGTGAGGGAATAAGTGCTGTAGATGGGTGTGCTTGGCCACAATAGGTGGTATAAGTGACTGTGGGACAGTAACCATGAGTTCAGGCTATTGGGATGCTTGATTTGTGGGGCAAGTTTTAAGGTTAGTCATTGTTAAATGAAAAGGTTAACACCATTTACAGGGGAAGAGATGGCAGGGTGGCGTGGGTAAGATCAGGTGTGTATGTCTGGTTCAGGCTTAGGGGAGATCCCCAGCAGCAGCAGGAAGGAGTAGATAGAGGGTATGAATAGAGGATTTGTGTTGGTGTTTTTTATTGAGGGGTAAAGAAGTTGTTTGGAGAGAGGTACAGTATATAAATAATGGTGCAGTGGTGAGTGGGGATGTTGTAGAGAACAGAAATGCTAACAAATGAGTGAGGAAACAGTAAACTGAAAAAGAAATAGTGAGGGCATAGTGAGATACAGTTGGAGAGACTGGCCAGTTATTGGAGGATAGGAAGAGTACAATTAATCACAGCTTTAAAAAGGAAACGTTCTCACAGATGTAAAGTTGTTGTTCAGAGTTCAGATCTTCCTCCAATCTTCACCTCCAATGTCAACTCCAAGATTAACTCTGCCACACACTTAAATGTTAACTCCAAGATTAACTCTGCCACACCCTTAAATGTTAACTCCAAGATTAACTCTGCCACACACTTAAATGTTAACTCCAAGATTAACTCTGCCACACCCTTAAATGTTAACTCCAAGATTAACTCTGCCACACCCTTAAATGTTAACTCCAAGATTAACTCTGCCACACACTTAAATGTTACACTTTGATGTTATACAGGCATATGGCTCGCAGCCAAAGTATCCTGTCTTAAGTATTCTAAAACATAGCCACATTGACTAATAATTAAGGGAGGGGTCTGACTAATCAACTCAGACACACCAAATTGTTAATTATATTTTTGGATCTTGCAAATTGATAGTAGAATCCAGTTCACAAATACCAGTATTAATACATTTTAAAATCTGTAGCAATTGACAGTAGAATCCAGTTCACATTCTACATTAAAAAAAATGAAATATTAATTTATATGGTTTAGGTTACATAGTTATATAGTTACATAGTAGATGAGGTTGAAAAAAGACTTCCGTCCATCAAGTTCAACATATGTTAAATTTATACAACAGATACTTTATCCTATATCTATACTTATTGATCCAGAGGAAGGCAAACAAAAAACCCCATTAAGGGGAAAAATTAATTCCTTCCTGACTCCAAGAATTGGCAATCGGATTAATCCCTGGATCAACATCCTTCCCATGTATACTTATTTGGTATATCCCTGTATACCTATAATTTCTAAAAAGATGTCCAAACTTTTTTGAACAAATCTATTGTATCTGCCATCACAGTCTCCATGGGTAATGAATTCCACATTTTAACTGCCCTTACGGTAAAGAACCCTTTCCTTTGTTGCTGGTGAAATTTCCTTTCCTCCAGCCTTAAGGGATGGCCCCGAGTCCTTTGTACTGCCCGTGGGATGAATAGTTCTTTTGAAAGCTCCTTGTATTGTCCCTGAATATATTTGTATATAGTTATCATATCCCCTCTTAGACGCCTCTTTTCTAATGTAAATAAATCTAATTTAGCTAGCCTCTCCTAATAAGTTAGAATGTCCATCCCCTTTATTAATTTGGTGGCTCTTCTCTGCACTCTCTCTAGTTCCATAATGTCTTTTCTTAGGATTTGTGCCCAAAATTGTACTCGATATTCAAGGTGTGGTCTTACTAGTGCTTTGTAAAGGGGCATAATTATGTTTACTTCCCTTCCATCCATTGCCTGTTTGATTCAAGATAAGATCTTGTTTGCCTTTGCAGCTACTGCATGACATTGGGCACTATTTTAAGCCTGCTGTCTACAAGCACTCCTAAATCCTTCTCCATCAAGGATTCCCCCAATATATCTCCATTTAATTTGTAAGTCGCCTTTTTATTCTTATATCCCAAATGCATAACCTTACATTTATCTGTATTAAACCTCATCTGCCATTTACTTGCCCACGTTTCCAGTCTCTCCAAGTCCTTCTGAAGAGAAATTACATCCTGCTCTGATTCTATTACCTTACACAATTTAGTATCATCAGCAAAGATGGAGACTTTGCTCTCGATCCCAACCTCAAGGTCATTAATAAACAAGTTAAAAAGCAGGGGTCCCAGTACCGATCCTTGAGGTACTCCACTCACGACTTTAGCCCAACCTGAAACAGTTCCATTTATGACAACCCTCTGTTGTCTGTCCTTTAACCAGTTTTCAATCCAGGTGCATATATTATTACTGAGTCCAACTTTCTTTATTTTGTACACCAACCTCTTGTGTGAAACCGTATCAAAAGCCTTTGCAAAATCTATGTAGACCACATCAACTGCATTACCCTGGTCTAAATTCCTATGTACCTCCTCAGAGAAACAAATAAGGTTAGTTTGGCAAGATCTATCCTTCATAAATCCATGCTGACTATTACTAATAATTTTGTTTTCCATTAGGTACAGTATTCCTGAATAATATCCCGTATTAAACCTTCAAGTAGTTTCTCTACAATTGAAGTCAGGCTTACAGGTCTGTAATTTCCCGGTTGTGATCTAGCTCCCTTTTTAAATATAGGCACCACATCTGCTTTTCGCCAATCTTGTGGTACTGAACCTGTGGAAATGGAGTCCTTGAATATTAAATATAATGGTTTGGCTATTACTGAGCTTAACTCCTTGAGAACTCTTGGATGTATGCCATCGGGGCCAGGTGCCTTATTTACTTTTATTTTTTCAAGTCGCTTATGAACTTCTTCCTCAGTTAACCAATTGTTCATTAATGTGGAGGTTGTGGCTTCCTCCTGCGACACTACTATTGAACTTGATTCTTCCCTGGTAAACACAGAAGCAAAGAATTTGTTTAATACCTCAGCTTTTTCCTTATCTCCAATAATCTGCCTACCCATCTCACACTGAAAGGGTCCTATATTTTCTTTTCTCATTTTTTTGTTATTAAGGTACTCAAAGAATTTTTTAGGGTTGACCTTACTTTCTATTGCAATCCTTTTTTCATTATCCATTTTTGCTAATTTGATTGCCCTTTTGCAATTTTTGTTACATTCCTTATAATTCTGATACGATGTCTCTGTCCCTTCTGACTTAAAGAATCTAAACGCCTTCCTCTTCTTGTCCATTTCCTCCCCTACCTGTTTATTTAGCCACATTGGTTTTGACTTATTTCTTTCATACTTATTACCCAAGGGTATACATTAATAAGTGTGCTTTTCTAACAATGTTTTAAAGACTGCCCATTTATCTTCTACATTTTTCCCTGCAAAAACATCATCCCATTGTATTACTACTAGATTAAACCTCAGTTTATTAAAATTTGCCTTTCCAAAGTTGAAGGTCTTTGTTGAACCCAAGTAATCTGTTTTTTGATAATTTATTTCAAATGAGACCATGTTGTGATCACTGTTACCCAAATGTTCCAGGACTTGAATATTTGTTATTACTTCTATATTGTTTGATATGACCAAATCCAGAACTGCCCCTCTCCTGGTTCGTTCCTCAATTATTTGGGTCATATAATTGTCTTTAAGCACCCCCAAAAACCTGTTCCCTTTTGTTGTAACGCTAATCTCATTGCCCCAGTCTATGTCTGGATAATTAAAATCCCCCATTATGCAAACATGACCCAGTTTTGATGCCTTCTCCATTTGCAAAAGTATTTTAGCTTCCTCAATCTCACAGATATTTGGTGGTTTACAGCATATTCCCACAAACATGTATGTATGGATATACATTATTGTACACATATACATTTCTTATAAAGTCCTTATTACATTATAAACCATATTAGTTCACACAAATCACTTTAATCACAAAAAAATCTATATAATTTATGATGTGTTTCAGACATTTATATGATGCCTTATATATAAATATATATACAGTATCTTTGTATTCCCATGCAATTTTTTGTAATGAAAGGGGTAAGTTCTATACTCCTTGCATCGCTTTTAGGCTATTTGTAGAAATATAACAATGCTCCTCAGGGTTTAGAAGTGAGTAAGGACAGCTTTCAGCAGGCGCTAAATGTGGTTATATTATTAGTATAACCTTAAACGTAACAGAGGTCTGAGGATCTCCGTTGGTAGGTGATATGCTCATTACCATATGATTTGAATATGAAGAAGCCTACGGTCCATTAAAATTCAAGGTTCCCCTATTTTTAAGGAAAATGGCTGAATAGCATTAAGCAGCTTTGGGGATATGCGTTACAGATATGTTAGAAAGAGATTACAGAACTTTAAAAAATAAGAGAACTTCTGAGGATCTATCTCTTACTTCCAAGGTATCTGTTACAAAGTTAATACTGTACAAATGTCCACAGGCTAGGTCACCTTTTAAGAAGATCTTTTGCTCCAGCTACTTGGGGTACATACTGTACTTGTCATCATTGAATTAATTGTGATTTTTTTGTAAAGATTTTAAAGAAGTTGGTAGTGTAGGCGATTTGGGTACTTTAGTCACTTTTATTTTGCTTGAGATTGAACAAGGGGTGTCCCCAGTTTCAGTGTATATGTTCTTAGCAGGTATTGCTTTTTCCTCTAATTGTTTTTGTCGAAATCCTTATCTAAATCTTTTTAGTTAAGCAATTTGTTAAGGGTTTTGAGAGTGGCAATATTAGAAGAGATCTAAGAAGACCAATTACTATAGCTTTGTTCCATGTTTAAGTTTTTTTCCATCTATTTGTTATTATGTTTTTGAAGTGTGTTTATTAAAAGTGTTGTTTTCATTAGCCTTTTTGGATCTTCTTGAGCTGGGGAATTATTGTCAATTACTTGCTAATTTTCAGAGGATTTGTTATTTTAAAATGTTGTTTTGTTTACGGATGAAGAGTATATTCTTTAGACTTTCTAAAACTGATAAGTTTGGTAAAGTGGTTAAGATACTGTAAACTTGCATGCATTTAATGATTTGTAAATGTTTCCAATAAAAGCAAGCAGTTACACAGATTATATATATATATACAGCTAAACCCCGTTATAACGCGGGTCTCGGGGTCCACCCCGAGACCACCGCGTTACTAACGGGGTCGCGAGAAAAAAAAATGGCCGCCGCGCTTTAGCGCATATTCATCCCGCGGGACAGGAGATGGGAGCGGGCATGTCCCTCCGCTCCCCGCTTCCCCCTGTCACCGCGGGACAGGCCGCGGGGCAGGAGATGGGAGCGGGGATGTCTCTCCTGTCCCCGCTTCCCCCTGTCACCTCGGGACAGGCCGCGGGGCAGGAGATGGGAGCGGGGATGTCTCTCCTGTCCCCGCTTCCCCCTGTCACCTCGGGACAGGCCGCGGGGCAGGAGATGGGAGCGGGGATGTCCCTCCTGTCCCCGCTTCCCCCTGTCACCTCGGGACAGGCCGCGGGGCAGGAGATGGGAGCGGGGATGTCCCTCCTGTCCCCGCTTCCCCCTGTCACCTCGGGACAGGCCGCGGGGCAGGAGATGGGAGCGGGGATGTCCCTCCTGTCCCCGCTTCCCCCTGTCACCTCGGGACAGGCCGCGGGGCAGGAGATGGGAGCGGGGATGTCCCTCCTGTCCCCGCTTCACCCTGTCACCGCGGGACAGGCCGCGGGGCAGGAGATGGGAGTGGGGATGTCCCTCAGGTCGCCGCTTACCTCAGAACCATGCTGCCTGCATGGAGGTTGTAGCGGGGGGTTTCTTCTCCCCACCGCTGTCCCCGGTGCTCCCGCTGCCTGCGCGGGAGGAGGGGGGGGAGCGGGTGGTGGTGCTGGTCGCGGCCCGTCTGTGTAGAGTGAGAGAGTGTGTGTGTATGTATATATGGGAGAGAAAGTGTGTGTGTGTATATGGGTGTGTGAGTGTGGGTAAGTGTCTGAGTGTGTGTGTAAGTGTGTGTAAGTGTGTGTGAGTGTGTGTGAGTGTCTGTGAGTGTGTAAGTGTGTGTGAGTGTGTGTGAGTGTCTGTGAGTGTGTAAGTGTGTGTGAGTGTGTGTGAGTGTGTGTGAGTGTGTGTCTGTGAGTGTCTAAGTGTGTGTAAGTGTGTGTGAGTGTGTGTGAGTGTGTGTGAGTGTCTAAGTGTGTGTAAGTGTGTGAGTGTGTGTGAGTGTGTGTGAGTGTCTAAGTGTGTGTAAGTGTGTGTGTGTGTGTGTGTGTGTGTGTGTGTGTGTGAGTGTCTGTAAGTGTGCGTGAGTGTGCGTAAGTGTGCGTGAGTGTGCGTAAGTGTGTGTGAGTGTGCGTGAGTGTGGTCAGTGTGTGTGCAGTGTGTCAGTGTGAGCAATGAGCAGTGTGTGTGCAGTGTGCAGTGTGTGTGCAGTGTGGCAGTGAGCAATGAGCAGTGTGTGTGCAGTGAGTGTGTGCAGTGTGTCAGTGTGAGCAATGAGCAGTGTGTGTGCAGTGTGCAGTGTGTGTGCAGTGTGGCAGTGTGAGCAATGAGCAGTGTGTGTGCAGTGAGTGTGTGCAGTGTGCAAAAAAAAAAATGTAAAAAAAATTTTTAAAAATTTTTTTTTTTTTTTTTTTTTAAAAACGGGAGCCACGGGAAAACCGCGTTATAACCGAATCGCGGTATAACGAGGCGCGTTATAACGGGGTTTAGCTGTATATATATATATATATATATATATATATATATATATATATATATATATATCTTTTGAATAAAATGGTCTTTTAGTTTAACTCTTTGGCCAAAGTGTCGTAAGCCCTTGAGTTTGATTGCGACAAATCTAATACAGAGTGCTTTTCCTGGTAATGTACAGGTTAATAAGAGCTTCAATCAGACTTAGAACTATGCAACTAATTTTGACAGATTTATTATAAATCGTTCTTCCTGGTAATGTACAGGTTATTAAGAATTTATTTTAGTGTTAGGACCCTTGAGATGTGGTCTGCCTTGGATGGGCTCAAGGGCTTATGACACTTTGGCCAAAGAGTTAAAGTAAAAGACCATTTTATTCAAAACATATATATATATATATATATATATATATATATATATATATATATATATATATATATATATATATATATATATATATATAGGCACTGTACCGTGTATCTGTGTTAATGGATGTAGCACTGAGCTCTGTCTGTGTTTCATGTTCTGTCTCTGGTTTTAAATACACTGGCGACACACTTTATTCGAGCTCGGCTAGTCCCACGAATTCGGGTATACCCGGGTGTATTGAGGTTTGTGACTGTTTTCTGCCCGAGTGCATTGGGTTATTTTCCAGGCAGGGATTGAAGCATTTTATTCCCGCTGGCTGCAATACTGCACAGTATATATATATATACTGCATTACAATTCATGAATTTATGCCATCTGGTAGACACGCGAAGCATTGCAGCCTATTAAATCCTAATCATTATCATTTAACAGATCAGCCGCCCGTCAGCCAGGCATGAACCCAGGCTGGGAAGGCAAATGCAACGGGGCTTGTCAGAGGTGAGGAGCGGCGCATTCCAGGTATCTGCCAGGTACATACTGGGTATTTGCTAGAATAAAGTGTGTCGGTGCAGTATATATTGCCATGCTCAGTAGCACTCCTCTTTGACACCTATACACATATATATTGTGGTTACTTTGGGGGTTCAATATGAGCTTATTGGGGTTCTGTATATTATCTTTGTGGAACTGTTCTGTGTATGGTGTGTGATACTTACCTGATGGAGCTTATCGGACACAGCTGAAGTACCACATGGGGTTCGTGTATTTCTGTAAGAAGTCTTTGGCCAAAGCACAGCTCATATCCACCACTTGTATCAAGATATCATCTGTAAGTAGGCATTTTCGTGTCCCTGTGGTGGAGGTGCCCACTGTCTCTGTCTACTGTGCAATGGTGTGTTCCCTTTGTTTTTTGCAAAAGGAGGATAACTATCGACGAGGAAGTTCTATCTGGATTGCATCAAAGGACTGACATTTTTGGGACTTAGTTCCTCGCTGGACATTCTTATGGACGTATTTATACCATCTTTATTGCTCTGGGGATTGCATTTCCTTTTCGTTTACTGTTTCGTAACAAGTTCCCTGAGAGCACTTGTATATGAGGTTCCCCTTGGCAGCCATTCCTATTTGAATTATCACCACAATAAGCAATTTCTTCTGATGCATTTATATATTTTCACATTTGAGTAATTGTTTGTGCACTAGGCACTGGTTTACCATATTGGTTTGTCATTTAGGTTAAGCGCTTGTTGTATGTTTTTATTTAGTGGTTCTGTTATTAGCTAATCCTGAAGGGTCTAATTTAGGGTCACAAGTTTAGGTTATGATGGACCCTCCATTTAAAAATCAAAGGGGGGGAGATCATAAGGCTTAGGAGATTGACACCCGCAGGGAGGTGTGGGAGTTTTGAGATCCTCAGCCATGAGAATCCCAGGAAGTGGAGGCTTATTGAGGAGGAATCCTCTGGCACCACGGAGTCGGTGGACCACCCCTTGACACTCATCCCCAGCCAGGAACTAGCTAAATTCTTGGAAAATACCCTCTATGGGCAATGAAATATGAGGTGCAGTTGGCCCTTGAGAGGTGGAAGGATGCCTTACTCATTCACACTCTCTCACGGAATATATGAGGGCCAAAAACAGGTTCAGAAACTCTGGGAGGCTTGACCATATACAGTACATGCCTGGTAATTTTACTACTTTTTGCGAGCTCACTAGGCTACTCAATATTCAGCACCCTGAGCACCTGGGGGAAGCACAGGATAAACTCCTGACTAACAATGGCTTTTCCCATAGGTACAATTTATGTTAATTTTTCTAGGGATGAATTTCACTGGTTCCAGGTGCTCTCATTTTTCTGAAGGGAGGGTATTCTGTGAGTTTCCTGCAAGAAACCCATACCACTCAAGAGGCTGAAGCCAGTTGTCATCTGGAGTGGCAAAGAAGGGTCTTCTTCAACCAACTCTCGGCGTCATCTAGGGGGGTGGTGACCCTGTTCTCAGAGTCCATTCAGCCAGAGCTACTGCTTGCCAAAGCTGTTATTCCACACCATTTTTTCATGTCAGGGTCCGGCACAAGGCTGCACGTTCAATTTCTTGACTGGGTATGCTCCTGCCACCCGACCCTTAAGAATTCAGTCTGATGTGGTAGATGGTCGATGCGGATGAGTATGTGATGCTCACAGGTGATTTCAACTGGGAGGCAAGGAGTCTACCTGTTAAGGACCCACCAAAAGGCCAGAACACTTGGACCTGTTGATCCATGCTGAAGAAGCTGCTGTATTGACCGCTTGGCACACTTGTGGTCAACTAGGTCCTGGGCTATGAAAAGCACATCATCAGCATAGGCTGACAGGACTAACCACATGTCAGGAACCTGCAGCACCAGCCCAGTAAGCATCTTCTTCAGTAGGCAAAGGAAGGGCTCGATGTCTAGTGCATACAGTTGCCTGGATAGGGGGCATCATTGATGTACTCCCCAACTAAATGCCAAAGGTGCTGTCAGGGACCAGGTCCAGGACAGGAATGCAAGTGACAGACTAGTCCTTATGTGCATAATGCAGCAGGTCTCGGACAAGAAAGATATTTTCATAAATGGTCAGGCCCAGGAGAGTATAGGACTGTCAGGATGAATCACATCTGCCACCACGGACTTGAGCCTCAGCGAGACTGCTGTGGCTATGATCTTATAGTTTGTGCCGAGAAGCGAGATGGTGAGATCAGGTCCCAGCGTCTCCAAAAAAAAACCTGGAAGAACAGCACAGGCAGTCCGTCTAGCTCTGGCACTTTTATGCGGGACATGAGATGGAGGGGTTTACAGAGCTCAGCCAGAGTCAATGTTAATTCAAACTGCTCCTTTCCACCCTTGCTGACCATGGGAAGCCCCTCCCATAAGACTCTGCATGTGTTTTCAGCTGGATGGAATACTGAGAGAAAAGGTCTACAGGGAGTGGCTTGAATTACTATTGACTGGCCGAGCTCTCTAAAGCCCTAAGTCACATGTTCTGTTGAAAAGTGTCAGGGCAAGTCGGGCTGACTGGAGTTCTTCCAAATTTTCAGGGAGATGCTGGGACCTTATTTCACCGAGGTCCTGGCAGAAGCCCTTGAGTCTGGTAGATGCTACTGTCTTGTCAACAGGCAGTTCTGTCTGCTGCTGAGGAAGAGGGACCTCCACCAAATCTGTAACTGGCAACCGGTCTTGCTGCTCAACACGGACTGTAAGATCGTGGCAAAAGTATTCTCACTGAGTTTTAAGTCCATGCTGGCAGTGGTGATTCACCCAACCCATCCTATACTGTCCAAAGTCAGACCATTCATGATAATATGTGAAGAAGACTAGGCTGTTCACTATGTGCAGAGGAAAGGTCTGTCACTCGCCTTCCTGTCCTTAGATCAGGAGAAGGCATTTGACAGGGCAGATCACTGATACCTCATAAAGACACTGTTGGCGTTTGGCTTTGGCCTACAACTTGTGGGCCTTGTCCAGACACTGTACGCCTCTACAGAGTCTCTGTGGAAGATTAATCTGTTCCTGAAAGCACCTTTGGCATTTGGTCGGGGAGTACGTCAGGAAATCCCCCTATTCGGGCAACTGTATGCACTTCCAGCCCTTTATCTGCATACTGAGGAAGATGACTACTGGGCTTGTGCTGCAGGAGCCTGACATGTGGGTTGTCTATGGTGATGACATGCTCCTCATTGCCCAGGACCTAGTTGATCTACAGCGGGCACAAGCGTGCCAAGAGGTCTATACTGCAGCCTTTTCAGCTTGGATCAACTGATCAAAGTGTTCCGGACTTTTGGTCGGTCCCTTACAGGTAGACTCATTGCCCCCCATATTGTATAATATCTTGTTTGGGAGCGATAATCTCAAGAATCTGGGAGTTTACCTGTCCACTGCAGAGATTCTGGCACAGAAATCTTCAGTGAGCGCGAAGAATGAGTTATCAATCATTTGGGGTGGTGGTCGTATCGGTCAAAAATGATTTCACTTGAGAAGGACTCTGGGAATCCATGGCAGACAGGGTGTGATATGTGTCCACTCCCAGATACACACTTTCTGCCTCCAATGCCTACAGAGATACCTATTCGCTGATTTGCCTCCACTATTGTGCCAGCTAACAACCCATTTTTTATGCCAGCTATGCGATATGAGGTATGACCAGCAACACCTTATTATCAAGCCTGGGGGGTTAGGTAGAGAGCTCTCTGTGCAACTAAAATAGTACTGGGACCTACTAAGGGCCTGGAGCATGGTTTCGCCTTGACAAGGAAAGGAAAGACGATGGTGGGGGGTGATTTCTTGTGAGCCCCTGCTGTTTAATCTGGCAATGGATGTGCAGATGTTCGATTAGTCGTCCTATTTCCACCGACAACTAATCCTGGCATGATTGACCAGAGTCGGGGATCTCCTGGACTATGAGCGACGAGACTTGATAGAGGCAGCGATGCTCATGCACCTTATGGGTCTGTAGTGCCCGCCTCCCTCATCATCTCATATACACTGGCGACACACTTTATTCGAGCTCGGCTAGTCCCACGAATTCGGGTATACCCGGGTGTATTGAGGTTTGTGACTGTTTTCTGCCCGAGTGCATTGGGTTATTTTCCAGGCAGGGATTGAAGCATTTTATTCCCGCTGGCTGCAATACTGCACAGTATATATATATATATATATATATACTGCATTACAATTCATGAATTTATGCCATCTGGTAGACACGCGAAGCATTGCAGCCTATTAAATCCTAATCATTATCATTTAACAGATCAGCCGCCCGTCAGCCAGGCATGAACCCAGGCTGGGAAGGCAAACGCAACAGGGCTTGTCAGAGGTGAGGAGCGGCGCATTCCAGGTATCTTCCAGGTACATACTGGGTATTTGCTCGAATAAAGTGTGTCGGTGCAGTAGAAGTTTAAAGATGCTATTTACCCTGACTCATGCACCTTCATCGAGGGGTTTTGTAGACCAGAGAGCCCGGCCCAACTTTCAACCCCAGCTCTCCAGATATTTGCATGTGACCTAAACCATGGCAACCCCCTCAGGCTCCTCCCATCCACAACCTCAGTAGATTGGAGGACATTTCCCTGGCAGAGCCATGTTGAACTATACCAAACAGATCCTATTTCTCTAACAAGACACTTCCCGAACTGTACAGCAAAGATGTTGCATCAATGATCGATGCCCTTGAGCAGTTGGAGGGAAGTATGGTACACCTCAGTAGTGACACGTGGAGTTGTGGTTATGGAGGCAGTGATTAACTTACCTTTACTGCCCATTTTTTTTTTAGTATTGTCAAAGAACAAATGGTGAAAAAAAGACAGTCTACGTTCCGCAGACATGCCTCTTTATGTACGGTATGCAGAGTTTTGAGTTAAAGGCACACACAGCAGGGACAACCTGTATGTATAAAAGGCCTCTTTTAAGCGGCCTTTTTGTAAGTGGCATGAAGTGTGGAGTTTAACAGTGAGTTCAATAGAAATGGAGATCTACTGACTCTGGATTCTGAATTTGAACTGCGCTGGAAAGGAGAGTTTCTATCGCAAACTTAAGACACAGCTAGCTTCACTATAGAGCACCTCCACTCATATATTGCATTTCTAACAATTACATTTTCACGGCCCATTCCTCACTCACCTTAACACTAAACTACCACTCCTCTAATATTTATATTTGCTCTGACCTCACTTCTTTTCAAAGTACATGTTTCTTTCTGCCATCCTTATTATGTCTTTAACTCCATTCATATATCTCCATCTCTCCTTCCTTCATCACTTCTCTGTTCATACAAACTCTTTTCCTATTGGTGGCTTCTGACACTACACAGCTATACCCCCTTCATTAAAAAGCACCCTTATGAGGCGCATGCGCGATGGAAAGGCAGATGGCTGCTTAAGCCTAGAGCTCCGTCCCCCGCCAACACATTAAAGCTGAAAAAACCACTTTATTGCGACCTTCAATCCCCAGCACTTATACTCAGTGAATAAAGAGCAATCAGAGATGGCCCCGCAATCTAATAAAAAGAAAGCCACGGGCGATCTTCGCAGATACCTCAACAGATCTGCAGCAAAGGGTTCCGGTGCCGAAATGGCGGCGGGCTCAGCCGCGGGGTCGGACTCCGACCGCGAGGAGGAAGCAGTGGAGGAGCCTGAACAGCTGCCGGTAAGGCGCTGTGATTTTGACCGGCTCTATAATGACATGCATAAACTGTTTCGGGCAGAAATACAGGAACTTCGCAAGGAGGTTCAGGGAGTGGGGGAGCGCACAGGGGCGCTGGAAGAAAAAATGGCGGCAACTTCAAAAGCCATGCGAAAATCTGACAAGAGATCCTCACACTTACAAGCCCAAATCACAGAATTAGCAGAGCGGCAGGAAGATGCAGAGAACAGGGATCGCCGCAATAACATACGGATCCGTGGCATCCCTGAAGAGATTACAGAGATAGACGACTTTGTTTCTCGCTGGATGGCGTCCCTGCTGCCCGACACCCCTACACCGGAGCTCCTGATGGACCGCTGCCACCGCGCTCTCAGGAGCCGACCTGTTGCTAATCAACAGCCACGCGATGTAATAGCACGACTGCATTACTTTCGTACCAGAGAAGCACTTTTCCAGAAGACACGCACCCAAAATGCCTGCAAGTTCGAAGAAACTAACCTCCAACTGTTTCAGGATCTCTCCCCGCTCACACTGGCTAGACGGCAGAAACTGCAGCCGGTCACGAGGCTCCTTCGGGACAGAGCCATTAGATATAGATGGACCTTCCCGTTCGGCCTACTTGTCATCAAGAACGGAAGGGCCATCTCCATGAGAGAACCAGAAGAGGGGGATGATTTCCTCCACAAACTGGGAGTGAAAGAGGCCCCGATCAACAGGCCTCAAGAGGAGCCATCACGAGAGGTGGACTGGCAGAGAGTGGCTAGCCCCAAACGGAGCCGGGAGCCGCAGAAGGGCGACACCGATTAAAACAAGGGACACTGCAATGTGTTTTACACTATGTAAATCAGCCCAAACCAACTTAAAGTTTCCGCAGTTGCGGACCCAGTTTGCGTCAAAATGGCGCTGTTGACATACACTCTCACCCAAGCAGTGAGGAGACTGCCCCCACCGAAGCCCCAGTAATGGGACAAAAATATCCCCTTAAAAACACGTGGAAGCGATTGAACACTGTCCGACGAGCTGAAAAAGAAGATCAGCGGCACACTTACCTTGTCGGGCGGCTGAGAAGAGAAAAGCGGGTCACGGTGGATGGCGGTGACACGCAGGTTGACCAAGATGGAGGCGTTCCTGGTCATGGCAGACGGAGAAACCAGCACCGGAAGAAGAAGGACCAGTGGCGGGAAGACAACGCGGGAAGACATCCATCTCTGTGACCAGCCGAGGAGAAAATGGCGCCGCCCGGAAGGACGTCACAGGATATGGCCCGGCGGCCATCTTGGTAGAGGCAGAGGTGGTACCATCTAAAGACAAGAGGCCAAAGGCGGACATACGTCATAGGCCCGCGACGGACATTGTCGCGAGGAGTTTAAGCACCCACCATAGACATGTATTTCAGCCTAAACTCAGCCACATAAACACCAGTAAAGAAAACAATAAAAATCACACACAGCTCACTATATAGGGAACATAAATCAGAAACACTGAGAGAATTAAAAGGGACTCCCGGGCCCTAGAGGTAAGGGGGGGACAGAAAGGAGGTCCATAGCTCTATAAGCATAGGACACATCCCAGAACACAGAATACAGGCATAAGGAGAGTGAGTTACGGTCACACATGGTTCCGGTTTATCATAATATAAAAAAAA
Organism: Ascaphus truei; assembly: GCF_040206685.1. Lineage (NCBI taxonomy): Eukaryota > Metazoa > Chordata > Amphibia > Anura > Ascaphidae > Ascaphus > Ascaphus truei. The sequence continues at coordinate 395,348,618 of NC_134483.1, forward strand.
AAAAAAAAAAAAAAAAAAAAAGGGGGGGAGAAGAAGAAAAGAGAGGGGAGTGGGGGGAGAAGTTTAAAAAAAAAAAAAAAAAAAAGTGGTTACTGTTTTTGTTTTATATGGCATTACTTGGCGGGGAGGAGAGGGAGGAGAGCTCACGCCTACCATCGTCATGGGACTCCACGTGGGCACCTGGGGGCTATCCCTCAGGGAGCCCATGCAAGACCCCACTGGGCCGGTGGGAGGGGACTCTAGAGACGGGAGGGAAACCGCCCGGGCTGGGGACCTGACCGGACACCCAGGAGGGGCAACCAGGGTGACAGCGGGGGGTCGACCTCGTCTGTACACCAAAGGTTCTATTTGTCTATGTTGTGTTCCCCATGTTTCCCCGGTGTGTGCCCCTTCGTTTTTCCCACATGCAGACCGTGAGTCCAGAAACAAGGGCAAGGAACAGAGTCCGGAGATAGATCTGAGGACCACGCCCCATAACTGGGCCAGCAGTGTGCATGATAACACAAAGAGTCTTCCATACCAGCAGGCATCAGAAGGACCCTGGATAAGCACCCCAGCCGTCGTCACACCATGGGCTCTGTCGGTTGATTTCGAAAGAGAAAAGGTCAGGCAATACACTCATGAGTAAAGGGATCACTATTATTTCACACAATGTGAAAGGCTTTAACAATCCAGGGAAACGCAGACTAGCTATGGCGGACTATAAAAAAACAGACCCCGACATAATTTTGTTACAAGAAACGCATTTCTCCAAAACTAGCTCACCAAAATATATTGATTATAGATTTAGGAATTGGTTCTCAGCCTCAGCCACCAAAAAAAAAAGAGGAGTAGCTATTTTACTGCATAACCGTTTGCCCTTTGCGATTAAGACCATTAAAAAAGACTACAACGGCCGATTTTTAATTATAATCGGCGAAATAAGAGGCCAACCGATCACACTGGCAAACGTTTATGCGCCAAGTGAAGGCACAGAAGCTTTCCTGGATCGGTTTTTCTCAGTCCTCCAGAGGATAGCACAGGGATGCATAATACTAGGGGGCGATTTTAATCAGACACTAGATCCAGTAATGGATAGATGCACCCCGAACGGCAAAGTTAAATCAAAGGTTAGACAAACCTGGAATAGAGGGCTGAGAGCTAATAATTTGTTAGATATATGGAGGGAACAACATCGCCAGGACAAAGGATTTACATTTTACTCCCACCCACATGACAGATATAGTAGGATAGATTACCTCTTTGTATCCAATAGAATGGTTTCACAGATCTCCCACTCGGGCATCCACGATATTTCGTGGTCAGATCATGCGCCGATAGAGCTGCGGTGCTCCGATTTTATTCTAGACAGACCAGGAGCGAACTGGAAACTAAATGAAGTTTTAATAAAAATCCCCGATATTGCACAAAAGGTAGGGGATAGAATCAGGGAATATTTTCAAGAGAATATGGGAAGCGTGAATTCGCAGGCTACCCTATGGGAGGCCCATAAGGCAACTCTGAGAGGAGAGCTCATAAGGATTGCAAGCAAGCGAAAGAGGGAGAAGGACACAAAAATTAATCGGTTACAAGAAGAATTGGCAGTCCTCTCAGCTCGACATAAAATTAGCAAAGATGCAATGACCCTTAAGGAGTTGCTAGACACTAAAACCAAACTTAATATCTTGCTGACCTCCCGTGCTGAAAAGGAGCTGACATGGTCTAGACGGAAATTTTTCGAGAAAGCAAACAGGCCAGATACCCTACTTGCCAACACATTACGAGACAAAAACCAAGTCTCCCAAATACAGACAATTCGAACAAAACAGGGGGATCTGACCTCTGACCCCAAAAAAATAGTCCAAGAATTTAAAACATATTATGAAACCCTTTACGATGGGGCGAAGGTGGCACACACGCCAACCACAAAAACACGGCTAAAGACGTTCTTAGCAGAGGCTCATTTGCCTAAAGTGACCAGAGAGGAGAGGGACGCACTACAGGCAGACTTTACTATCGAGGAACTCCTAGAGGTAATGAAGTCATTAAAAGCAGCCAAGGCCCCAGGCCCAGATGGCTTTTCCAATCTCTATTATAAGAAATTTCGTAAAATATTAGCTCCTCATCTACTAAAACTATGCAATTCCTTCCTGGATGGTGCCCCCATCCCGGGCTCGATGCTCCAGGCGTCTATCTCAGTAATCCACAAACCAGGAAAGGACCCAGCGGACTGTAAAAGCTACAGGCCCATCTCGTTAATAAACTCAGATACAAAAATCTTTTCCAAACTTTTAGCTAACCGCCTTAACCAGGTGTTGTCCAAGTTGGTCCATCCTGATCAAGTGGGGTTCATATGTGGTCGACAAGCAGCTGATAACACCAGACGGATTATAGATTTGATTGATCTGGCGCACAAAAAGAATATCCCGTCTATGGTGCTTAGTTTAGATGCAGAAAAAGCGTTCGACAGAATTGACTGGCCCTACTTGAGAGAGACGCTGGGGGCGTTTGGCCTAGGTGGGAGAATGATTGAGGCAATTCTCGCTCTATATAAGGGACCGACGGCGAAGGTCAGACACCAGGGCTTCCCCTCGGAAGAATTCCAGATTAAGAGCGGCACCAGGCAAGGCTGTCCTCTGTCACCCCTTCTCTTTGCGTTATGCATCGAACCCCTAGCGGCGCATATCCGCCTCAGCCCGAATATAGTAGGAATCCAAATTAGTGACCAGCCACATAAGGTGGCCCTGTACGCTGATGACGTGATACTCACGCTATCACAGCCCCTCACCTCTCTGCCAAACGTCTTTCAATTACTAGGGGAATTTAATGCGATATCTGGGTTCAAAATTAACCAAGCAAAATCAGAAGCTCTAAGTATCAACTTACCTAAGGTCACGGAGAAACTGATCACGGTGAACTTTGAATTCAAATGGCAAACCTCCTCCATAAAATATTTAGGGATAAATATCACGAAGCAATCAGGCACCCTTTATAAGGCAAATTACCCCAGACTAATTCGGACACTGAAAGAAGATCTCCGGAAATGGGCAGGGTACAATATATCCTGGATTGGCAGGATTCAATCTCTAAAAATGAACCTCCTTCCCAGAATATTGTACCTATTTCAGACTCTTCCGGTCCCTATAATCAGGGAAGAGATCCTTCGGTTACAGTCCGCAATGGTGAAGTTTATCTGGGGTAATAAAACCCCCCGCATCAAAACTAGCACACTAATTCGACCCACAACAAGAGGAGGATTAGCGGTACCTTGCCTGTTATCATACTTCAGAGCGGCCCAATTAACCCAAATTATCCAGTGGCACACCCATCCTATTCGGAGGCGATGGGTGGAACTGGAGGCGGCCTGCTGTGCCCCGGTGGCACTGCAGGACCTGATCTGGCTCCCAAATAAGGTCCGCAAGGACTTCACACACCCGCTCCCCGCGGTTGTCAGCTCTTTGGCAGTATGGGACAAATGCAAATATAACCACGTCCTGATGAGACAACACTCTTTGATGACCCCAATTTTGGGAAACCCTGATTTCGCTCCAGGCCTGCAGAAGAAAGATTTTATTATATGGACGCAGAAGGGCTATACTCGCCTTCGACACCTGGAGGGTAGAATATCGATTAAATCGTTTGAGCAAATTAAGTCTGAAAAGTCAATTCCAAATTCAGAATTCTTTAGATACCTCCAGCTAAGAGCTTTCTATGACAAATTTCCCATTCGCGCTAAACGCACTAACTTTGAACAGCTCTGTTCTACTGGAACAGGAACCAAGGGACTTATCTCTACAATGTACAAAGCGGTGGTCTGTCCGACTCCCGACGCCGACGTGACGTTAAAATATAAGAATAGATGGGAAAGAGACTTAGGGGACACACTAGAGGACGAAGACTGGGACTATATTGTCTTGGCGGCAGCTAAGAGCTCAATCTGCACGACGTTGAAGGAGAACGCGTATAAGGTCCTGATGCGGTGGTATTTGACCCCACTACGATTATCAAAGTTTGTCAGGGGCTACCCTCCATTGTGCCCTAAACAATGTGGGGAGCAGGCAGACTTGCTGCACATGCTGTGGGGTTGCACCAAGATACTCCCAATCTGGGAAGATATCAGAAATTGGCTCCAGAGAATTCTCGACCGCACGATCCCTTTGGACCCCTGGTTGTTTCTGCTGGCCAGATGCACCCCGGGGTTAAACAGATCGGAGCACAAATTAATTGCACATTTTGCAACTGCCCTGAGGTGCGAAATCGCAGCATTGTGGAAGCAGCCCGAACTACCAAATATCCCAAAAATCAGAAATCGAATTTGGCACGTTTGCCGGATGGAACAGTTAACGAGTCTGGTTAACGACACCGGCACAAACTTCCTAAAAGTCTGGGCTCCATGGTTAGCCCTGAACGATCTCCCAGGGATCAATGCCTCCAACATACTGCTTTAATAGCTATAGGCGCGTTCTCCTTGGACGAGTGTAGCTGACGGGGAGACATAGAATACAGTCAACAAAGAGGAACAGCTAAATTTGGCAGCAAAGGGAGTGAACAGGGTCTAGTGTACATACTCGCAGACGTCCGCAAACAATAAGATAACAGCTAACCCGAGATCTGACGAACCTGAAGCCTCCGAAACCCAAATGATCCGGAGCCTTTCTGCGGCTGTGATAGCCAGGACGAGCCCAGCTGACCCGGAGCCTGTCTGGGGCAGCCCCACCCCTTCCCCCCACCCCCCCTCCCCACCTTTTTCCCGGTGTAGTCTGGCCGTAAGTCTGGTGGGTCTGTGCGTATCCCCGGTATGTCTTTTGTGACCCCAAATACAAAATGAGCTGTTCGGGGTACCGTTATGTGAGACAATGGGTTGGTAGCGTATGTGATGATTGTACCCTGCACTCAATAAAAAAAAATTTTTTGGTTGAAAAAAAAAAAAAAAGCACCCTTATAAATCCTCCTCACACATTGTCTTTCTTTCATCTCCTCCTTGATTCCTGGGATAGCTCCCTTTCCTTTCTCCTCTCCCTCTCCACATGGTGGTCATCTATCACCCATCTACCTCTACTCATCTCTCTTCTGTCTTTCTCTCACACTTTCAATCATGGCTCTCCTTCTTTCTCTCCTCAGACTCCCCTATTCTTCTCCATGGGGACTTCAACTGCCATATTGATGACCCCTCACACCCTTGAGCTTCCCGATTTCTCACTCTTACCTCTTCTTTTAAACCTTCACCAATGGACTACTGCCAGCACCCACAAGCATGGCCACTACCTAGACCTGTTTTTCACAAAAAAAATTCTCTCTCTAATTTCTCCATTTCCCCATTTCCTCTGTCTGACCTCATCTCATCTCATTTTCTCTCTCTCACCTCTCCCCTTCTCCATCTCCATCTACCCCTCATTTCTGCTGAGACCTGTGCTCTATTAACCTACCAGCTTTTGATTCAAGTCTGTGCCCATCCCTCTCTTATCTATGCTCTCTCTGCTCCGGGTTCTGACAACCTAATCAGGAATTACAACTCTGCCCTATCCTCCTCCCTTTTTTAACTTATCGTTTTTATTGAGTTTTCTTGTAGGTAACAGCTGTAATACATTGCAGGAACAGTACTGCATCATGCATTCTCAGTATCTCATATGTATCTCAACTGCTAAACAATCATCGTCAAGAGTTTAACGATGTGTAATAAAAATAATAAAGAATCAGGAATAGGGGGCAGTAGGGAAGAAAGGAGGGGGGAGGGGTGTGGGATGGTTGGAAGGCCTCGAAACTGCTCCACTTCTTTGCTGTCACCATGCTCTCATTGGGACTTTGGGGTGCGTCTTCTCTACTTCTATCTGTGTGTATGTCGATTGTGTTAAGTATTACTCAGGGCTATGTTTACTGCATCATAGGAGAACGCATCTTCTGACTATCAAAGCAATATTGAGGTCTGTACCACCCCTGGGATGTCTGTCTAGGCCAGCCATGGCATCCAGACTTTTAGGAAATTTTCGCCAGTGTCATTAACTAAACTCGTTAATTTTTCCACCTGGCAGACGTACCAAATTCTGTTCCGAATCTTGGGAATTGATGGAATTTCGCTTTGTTTCCATAATGCTGTGATCTCGCACCTCACAGCTGTTGCAAAATGAGCAATAAGCTTGAGATCTGTTTTTGCAATGCCCTTGTGTGCTCTACCTAATAGGAAGAGCCCTGGGTCGAATGGTATTTTGAGGCCCAAAATCCTCTCTAGCCAAACTTTGATTGTATCCCATAACAGCACCCATAACAGTGCTAGCCGAGGGCAAGACCAGAGCATATGTAACAGATCTGCATTATCTCCACATTGCCGAGGGCACAATGGGGAGTAACCTTTGGTAAATTTCGATAATTTGATTGGGGTCAGGTACCACCTCATCAGGACTTTATATGCGTTCTCCTTTAATGTTGTACATATCGAACTCTTGGCCGCTGCTGTTGCTATTTGGGTCCAAATTTTTTCGTCGAACGTCTCGCCGAGATCTGCTTCCCATTTTATCATGTATCTTAGTTTATGTGTGACCTTGGCGGCAGAACCGACTACTTCTCTGTACAACTGCAATGTGAGTCCCTTAGTAGATGTCTCTCTTCGATATTATTTATCGAAAAACTTCCTCTTTGACCAATTCAATGAAATATCTGCTTGGGATGTTAATACTAGGTTTAGTTCGATTTTTACATCCTTCAGTTTTGTGAGGATGGCTGGGTTGTTAATTTGTTTATGATTATCTGAGAGGGTTTTTAGTTTAGCTTGTAATAACCGGATCTTCGCCTCTCTCTCCCTTTTCCGCCGTGACGCTAAACCAATTAGGATCCCTCTCAGCGTAGCCTTATGGGCCTCCCAAAGGGAAAGATGGGAGTTCACTGAGCCGGCATTTATCTTAAAATATTGTTTTAATTCCTCTGCAATTATTTGAGTGGTTTCTGGGATTTTCAGGAGGGATTCATTCAGTTTCCAGTTTGCTCCAGGTCTGTCTAGCGTTAATTGTGTGCACCGTAGCTCTATAGGTGCATGATCTGACCATGAAATATCATGGATCCCAGTATGGGAGATCTTTGGAACCAGTCTACTAGAGACAAAGAAGTAGTCGATCCTGCTTTAGGTTGAGAGAGGGTGTGAGAAAAAAGTATAGTCTCTATCTTGGGGATGTTGCTCCCTCCAAATGTCTAAAAGATTGTTCTTTTTTAAGGCCTAACCGCAGATCTTTTGGGGCAGATTTGGGATACCTCTGAGCTGGGCCCGATCTATCGAGTTTAGGGTTAAGGGTGGTGTTAAAATCTCCGGCTATTATTATCGGGCCTTGCGCAATTTTATGTAACCTGTTGAAAACTATTGTGAAGAACTTAGGGTCATGGATGTTTGGGGCAAAGATTGATGCTAGTGTTAAGATTTGGCCGTTTATTGAACCTGTTAAGATTAAGTATCTCCCTTCCTTGTCTTTAATTATTTTATCTACCTGAAAGGGACACTTATTATGAAAGATAATCGCAACCCCTTGTTTCTTCTTGGGGGAGGATGAGGTGTAAAATTGCATGAAGTTTTTGTCCAGGTATTTCGGTGAACTGGCCGTGCTAAAGTGTGTCTCTTGGGCAAGTATGATATCTGCCTGTCTCCTTTGGTAATCTGCAAAGGCCACTTTCCTTTTACCCGGGCTATTCATTCCCTTTACATTATGGGATAGAATGATCAGCCCCATTGTGAGGTGTCTGAGTGACCTGTCCTACATGATATGTATAGAGCGTGGTGTAGTGGAATACGTTTTACCTTCTCAGTTTTTGTCCATGTCCTGGTGGAGTCTATGGCATGGGATTCAGTGCGGAGCAGGTCTAGCGGCCAACCGGGAAGTGGGAGGGAGGGAAAAAACATAACAGATAACAACAACATAAACAACTGTGGAGATCCATTCAAGGCCAATGACCTCTTTGGATCTCTTGCCTTTGGGAGAGCGTTGGATTGACAAGAATCTTTATTCGGTGTATGGTTACCCGGGCTAAGCCGGTTCCGCTCTGCCCCAAGGACTTTGTGGTATGTCCTGTAACTAACCAGGACATACTTGTTCGGCCACATAGCGGAGGCCAGCGAAGGGGGAGTCCCCCCCCCGGCATTATCAAATATAAAAACTAGTGTAAATTAAGCAACTGTAGTTCAAGGAGTAAAGAAACTCTTCTTAACGGTTCCCTTACCTTTTTTTTTTTTTTTTTTTTTTTATGTATGTGTGACTCCGATGGAGACAAAACTAACCTACGTTTGGTGGGTAAACTGTTATCAACCTCTTTAACTGTGCCACCCCCCTTTGTGACGAGGTTGACTGTGTAAATTGGATTAACTGACTAGGTCAGATATGGAAACGGCCAAACTATATACTATCCTGTCAGATGTAGTAGGGAGGCTTGGTAAGATCCAGGATATGCGAACCATCTTCCACCCTTTGTGTTATGTACTCTAATTGTGACTTGCCGGGACTTATGTGAAAGGTAAGATGCCCCAGCATCTCGTCAATATCAAATTTATAAATTTTAGCATAACCTTTCCCTATATTTCCCCAGCAGAGTAAGTGCAGAACCCCCCCCCCCCCCCAAGCCCAACAACAAACCCCCCTGGTATATCTTTCTCATACATTAGCCTTATGTGTCTTTATAGCCCTGGGATCGACGCCTGAGCTCCTCTTGCTCCAGTTCCTTCATGTACCAGGGAGATGACTTGCCAAGAACGGGGCCTAGACTCCCCCTACCCCCCCCCTGTGTTGGACCGCTGCGCTCCATCTCGGCCCACTGTGTGATGCTCAAGCCGTCTCACCCCCTGTCGTCGCGTGGCCACATCATCCAAATCAGTTAATTTGGGGAGCAGGGGGGGGAACAAATACGGGGGGGGAGGGAGAGAGGGGGGACCATAAGGTGTCTGCAATAATAGTGTCACAAATCGGTACCCTATCCCGGGTCCTCGCAGGGAGAAGGGGAAGCTGCTTTTTATTTCCTCGTTTGGATTTTTCTTTCCGGGGAACCCAAGATGGCCGCCGCTCCTGGATGAAATTTTGAACTACCCAACTTTATTACTGTCTTTCGCAAACAAACGAACGGTCCATTGGTAGTACCCTTTTAAGACTTAATTGATCACAGCTGGACTTCAATTAAGGGACTTTTCCTGCGATTTGCTTCTTTGGTGTGTCACTCTGTTCCAGCCAGGCTCGGAGGAGGATGCCTCTGCTTTGCTCAGGTCAGTGACTTTTCCGTTGAGGCCCAATTTTTGCAGGAACCGGTCTTGATCCTCCATGTTGCGCAGGGTGTGAGCTGCACCATTTTTAAGAAAAAGGAGACCGAAGGGAAAAACTGAACGGTACCTTATGCCTTTGTCTCTTAGTACTCTGGTTACAGGCATGAGAGATTTTCTTTTGAGCAGGGTAGTGGGCGCCAAATTTGGGAAAATCAAAAGTTTGACCCCCTCAAATTCTACATTGCCCGAGGCTCTGGCAATTTGGCACACTGCTTCTTTTATTTTGAAGTAGTGGAGCCGGACGATAATGTCTCTCGGGGAGTCATTTGGCTGAGGTTTTGATCTGAGGGCCCGGTGACATCTGTCGAGGTGCAGGTCTGCTTCTGGCTTATCTGGGAATAGGCTTGTCAGCCATCTTGTGACAAAGTCTTCGGGGACTCCTCGCACCCTGATATTATTACGACGGTCTATATTTTCCGCGTCTTCCAGCTTGCTAGCAAGATCATTTATTTGGGAATGCAGGTTAGCTGCTGTTTTCTCATTTTTGCGTACTGCTTTTATCGTGGAGTCTAGTCGGGTTTCCAGTTCCATCAGTTCTGGCCCCAATGCAGTTTATGTCGCGCCACAGATCTGACAGCTCTTTATGCATATAAGCCTTTAGTTCGTTGCAGAACTCCCTCATAACCTTTCTGGTCATCGATTCTGCATCCTGAGTCTCCATTTGATCTGCCGGCCCCCGCTCTTCCTCTGAATCAGAGTCCACATGCGGTGATGGGGTTCCCGCTCTGTTCGTCCGCGCTGATTCTGACTTATTAAAATAAGTAATGAGTATGGCCGCCGCTCGACCCTCTTTTGGTCTCGTTTGCATCCTGCACACTTTCACTCCTTGAATATGTATTTTTCTTGTCCGTTTTACCAGTTTTTATTATGCATAAACGCCTTAACAATGCCGAAGGGGAAGGAGCTCACACTCTAAGCAGCCATTCCCTTAGCCTTTGCGCAGGCGCCTCCCTATCCTCCTCTCTTGATCTACATTCCCCTATTTCTCTCTGATGTTCTCACCCTTCTAACCCCCCACCCTGGATAAAATTGTACACATAAATGCTGCACTCCTGCACTTATTCCTCTGAACACCTCTGAAGGAAATCTCACACTCTCACAGTCTTCAATAATCAACACATACAAATGTAGCTACATGTATCCAACCACTTGCCTTGGAAAATTTGGGCTATCTCACAGTAAACGCTGCAACAGATTTCTTTAGCTAGTCTAATGGTCCATCATATTAAAACAGCAGGAGTCATTGCCATCCCATTCAAACGCAGGGACTCCCGATGTGTTAATCCAATGGGCCATTAGCCTGGCTGCAGAATCTCACAGAAATCTCACAGCCTTTACTGTGAGATAGCCCCAGTATTTTCCCAGGCAAGTGGTCAGATACATGTGGCTGCATCTGTACAAGTTAACCCATGCTGACTCTTCTCTGTCTTTGACTCTCAACTCAGACCCCCATCTTTTACCTGTTTTTTTTCTTCCATTTCACCTCAGGACTTTGTTGACTATGTAAAGACAAAGGTGGATTCCATACAGTACATCAAGACATTCCCTTTGTATCCTAACATTCTACACCTCTTCCTAACTCTCGTCCTACCTGCCTCAACTCTTTTTTTGCTGTTACAGATGAGGATGTGTCGCTACTGTTTTCCTCTTCTCCCTCTACCACTTGCCCTCTTTACCACATTACCTCCCATCGCCTCAAACCTCTTGCTCCTCCTCTAATTCCATTGCTCACACATATTTTCAACCACCCTCTACTCTGGTACCTTTCCCTCCTCCTTCAAACACTCAACAGTTATACCATTACTCAAAAACAGCAAGCTTGAACTCAACAGTCTCTCTAACTATCGCCCTGTCTCCTTCTTGCCTTTTGCCTCTAAACTCCTTGAAAGCCTTACATTCCCTCCTTTCTCCATTTCTCACCTCCTATTCTCTACTAGATCCTATACAATATAGCTTCAGCACTGCCCACTCCACAGAAACAGTCCTCACTAAAATAACTAATCACCTCCATGCTGCCAAAGACAAAGGTCTCTGAATGTCTCTTCACTATATCATCCTGGTTGGCCCTCCGCCAACTCAAACGTAACATGTTATAAAAGGAGCTCCTCATGCTTCCTCCCAAGCCTGGCCTGGCTGTTCTACTCCCTTCTACATTACTGTTGGCAGCAGTATCATACACACAGTTTCACTTGCACGCTGACTAGGGATCACATTTGACTCCTCCTTCACATTCATTGTAGTGTCACTGTATGACTGCTGAGTCTGATTGAGTGCTTCTGACTGACATGTCAGGGGCTTGTTGTTTTTGTTGTTCATCTCCTGCAACACCACAAGTCCACCAACATCATCATCCATCATTATCCTATTGGCAAAACAAAAACTTGCAAATATGCCCACATATTATTTATATTTTATTGACCCCATCATCCTGTCCTTATTTAATTTTAATTAAGAGGAAAAAGTATTCTCCCAGGTCTTCTCTTCACAAGGTGGTGGAATGATTTACTGTAGAACTTTGTGGGTTGCTGACAGTAAATACCTGTTTGTCATGTGTGAAAAAGTATACAAACTTTTTAAGTACAATTGAGTTGTATAATCCTTTTTACTACATGTGCCTGCAGTTTTGGAGATGGACAAAGGAGGTAGGAACACTAGACCAGTGCTCCATAACGGAAATGTCAGACTAAAGAAGGTGGTGAGTGCCAGTTTCCATTTTTTTTAATTTTGTTGGAGATTCACAAAGAGCCAATGCAGAGCATAGCACCTTGATCATGCATCAACAGACATTCAAATCAGTTAAACCAGTCAACATGGGATTGCAGTGTATTTAGTGAATCCCAGCATAAGAACTTTAATACAGTATGTACACTATTTTAAGAGAGTGATGAAATGCAAAATGGGTGGGCTGACAAATAACAAATGAGTAACAAACCATGTTCAAATTGTATAAAGGCAGGAGGAGGGTGATTTCACACAAATTGTATGAAATCATCATACCAGATATAAAAGCCCTTTTACTTTTTTTCTGAATAAAGAACAACTAGGTTTACAAATTCCTACATAAAACATTAATGTAGCTCTGAGTTGTGTATACTAGATAATAATATTTTTTTTCAGTAACTTTTTGAAATGTAGCATTAGCCGATATGTGGAAGTTGCTATGGTAACAAGAATTGCTTTGTGTAAACCATACAGAATAGACTCGCCAAGAAAGTGTTTTAAAACCAAGCTGGGTAGTCAGCTTATAAAGCAATAAAGATAAAGTAAGCACACACAAAGCAATAAAAATTAACCCATAAGGACGTTTTCAAGAGCAAGCATGCAAAAAAAACATTTATACTGTTAAAAACTGCCCAATTGCAATATTTATTTATAAAATGTTTTACCAGGAAGTAATACATTGAGAGTTACCTCTCATTTTCAAGTACATTCTGGGCATAGAGTAAGATGACAAATAATTAATGGCTACAAATACATAGTTACATAAGTGAACAGGGTATAAATTATATACAAAACATTGCATGCACAGTTAGAGATAATATATATTATAGGCGTATGTAACAGTTACAGGTGAGATTAAAATGTGAGATAGCATTAGTTTTAAAAGAACTTAGACTGGAGGTGGCTTGAAACTCTCCGGTAGAATGTTCCAGTTTTGGGTTGCACGGTAAGTGAATTGAGGAGCGGCCAGATACTTTGCTGAAGATTGGAACCTATGCTTTGAAGATTGGAACCAGATGATAAGTGCAGCATGTGGTAGGGGTGAGTAGCTTGTTCAGATAGACGGGTAACTTGCCCAGAAAGTATTTGAAAGCAAGACAGGAGAGATTAACTTTGCGCCTAGACTCAAATGATGACCAATCTAGTTCTTTGAGCATTTTGCTGTGATGTGTTGTACACTGGCGACACACTTTATTCGAGCTCGGCTAGTCCCACGAATTCGGGTATACTCGGGTGTATTGAGGTTTGTGACTGTTTTCTGCCCGAGTGCATTGCGTTATTTTCCAGGCAGGGATTGAAGCATTTTATTCCCGCTGGCTGCAATACTGCACAGTATATATTGCATTGGAGAATAAAAAGGCATATTGAATTGTAGAGCGTATCAAGTTTGCAAAGTTGGATTTGGGGTGCCGAGCGGTATACTATGTCCCCATACTTGATAGTTGCAGTAGCATCTGCTGTGCGATAAGCTTTCTGACCAGCAGACGTAGGGAGGCTTTGTTCCTGTAAAGTACACCTAGTTTGGCATACAGTAGGCTTTGGATGTCAGGGTATCAATGTGCATCCCAAATGTTAAATGGGTGTCAAACCATATGCCCAAGTATTTAAAAACTAGTAACAAGAGTTAGGGTGGTATTAGCATTGTTCTTATTTGGAGCTCAGTCATTGGAAGTTTTAAAAATGTAGTCTTGGTCCCAAATATCATTGTTACAGCCTTCTCAGTGTTTAAAAACAGTTTGTTTTGGGAAATCCAATTTTCAAGTCTCAAAAAGTCAGATTGAAGTATGTGTTCAAGGTCGGAGAGGGTAGGGCTGTGTGTATATAAGATTGTGTCATCTGCATACATGTGTATTGAAGCTCCATTACAAGCTGTAGGAAGATCATTGATGAACACTGAGAAGAGTAGGGGCCCCAGGACAGAGCCTTGAGGGACACCACAGGTGGTATCCAAGGGGTTGGAGTTAGAGCCTGAGATACAGATGCAGCGGCCATCATTTTAACAAATCCCGAATTCTTTTTCATGTGTTCTGCTTTATTCTACGTGGTATTTACGCCGCATTCTCGCGTTCACACCGCCAGGCACCCGCAGTTTACTGCGGTTGATCTGTTTTAATTTAATGGTTTCGGATATCTTTGGGTGCAATTCTTCGTGTTTCTGCCAGGTGGCAGAAATTAATGAATTGTAATGTGTACAGTTCTGTCTGTGCTACTGTGTCAATTTGCAGGTGTTTAAAAACCAGATAAAAACCAAGTCTTAAGTACCACAGTGGTCCATTGTGATTCGACCTTAAAGACATTATCACATTTAGGCGCTTCATAATAATAAAAACTTATAAAACTCAAAGCTGTGTGCTTTTTTCTACATTCCTACATGTTAGGCCGGTGCTGCCCGCAGACCAGACCCGTCCCCTGAGATGAAGGGGGAAGTGGTAATACACGCACCCGCAGCAAAGGGAGCGTGTCCGGAGTGTGGTATGAAGCGTTGCCAGGCCAGGTGTAGTAAGGTAGACAATACTTGCCGGTACCGGTTGTAGAGATAGAGTGATGAATGCCTTGCCGAGGTCAGGGAGTGGAGAGTGGAGATAGGTCGTAGTCCAAGCCGTGTTCAAGGGGTTACCAGAGTGAGCGTTGTCCAAGGGGTGCCGAGATCGAGAGCCAGAGGGGGTAGTCGTACAAGCCGCGTCAGAACCTGTGAAAACACTGAGAGAATCCAGAAGTACTTCCATACAGAGACTATGTCGAGCGACGAGTGATGGGAAGCACAGGCATAATAAAGCTGGGCAGGCCAATGGGAAAAGGGGGCAGGCCTGGAGGACTGCAAGGAGTCTTCCCTGATAGGAGGGAGGTGTTACAGCCCAGCTGAGTGTAATCCTTGATTTGCATGGAACTGTGTGATGCTTGGGGGCGACGTCTCACTGCAGGAGCAGTGGTTAAAAGTGCTCTGTTAGGCGTGTGCTCTGTAAGCTGGGAATGCATGCACATAACGTCTGGGGCTGGCATGCGTGTAGGTGTGCGTGCAGGAGGGCGTGGGCGCGCCCGTCGCTGAGCAGAGGAATCGCCGAGGGGAGTGATCCCGCGACGGCGGCAGGGGCGAGGAGCCATGGAGGCCGGTAAGGCAGGATTGTTTTGTGTGTCCAGGGGCTCCCTGCGGAGAGGGAGTGCTCTGTGTGGGAAGCGAGGAGAACGCCGATTCCTGACACTACAGTATCCTTGCAGAATTGCAGAATTGCTGACTGGACTGGACTGGACACCATGTGTACACCACACATGTATAAAAACCAGACTGTCCCATAATGCTGAAGCAGATAACATGACAACTGTAGCAGAAATATACAAATTTTTACCTGACGTTCGTGGTTGGAAGCGTTTGATAAGAAAAACCTTAAGTAGCGATCAGTCTTTTTTCGCATTGCCCCTCCTGCCGTAGATACAAGAGGGTATTGGGGTTTGGTCCCAGATTTTTACAGTATGTTTGATCATGGAAACTTCAAAAGGAGAAAGGTCGGGTTTAATCATTATAAATTTTGTCAATCCCAATCCAGCAATGTAACAGCACCGGCACCAGTACCGATTTACAATTACGGTCCGACCGTTAGTGAAAACCTGGTGAACGGCAATCCTTGCTACCTTTCCCCGCTGGAATACCTGCAAAGTTTACAGCCTGAGCCTTCACTTAAAGTAAAAGCAAGCTTTCATGTACCAAAAAGATTTCCAGCTTCATCAGCTGTCAACTACAGGTGTAGCAGGCTAGATGTCACCTGTCAACTATAATGCAGACTACGGGAGTGACAGTGGCTCATCTCCACCCCTTAGGCAAAGTTTATAATGAAGGAAAACATAATGTACAGTACAGTATTAAGTTTAAAGCTACAGTTCAAGCTGCCGTTTAAAAAAATAATACATTACAGTATGTGCATCAATATAATATGCAAACAGAGAAGTGATTAGCTACAGTAAGCTGCAAATCGGTCCGTTCTCCTGTAGTCAATCGCTTTGCTCAGGGTTATTTAATTTAATTCAATTCTTGAACAATTTATGAAAATGTAGTCCTGCAATATGATTGACTGAGCAGTTACTACAGTAGATACAATTGGTGGACAGCTAAGTAGAGGGCGAGTCTCAAGAGCCAGAGCCTATCAGAAGTTTGTTCTCATCATACAGACGCACATGTACTGTAGGATATTGCTTGAACTGCTGCTTTAATTCCCAATGATGCGACTTGACGCATGTGCAATACCGGAAATAATAGCATCATTTTTTTTTTACCCAGAAAAAACTTTGACCAAGCTGAAAAAGGCAAAAGGAGGGATTGCGATGGACCTCTAATATCGCTTTTTTAAAAACATTGCTTGGGCATTGTGAATCTGATTTAAAAATCCAATTAGGCATAACCTTTACAGTGACAGTGCAATTTTTATAGATTAGGATAGAATAATTGTGAGCTTTATAGAAAATCTTATACAGTATGCTGCTATGTTCTCATATTCGATACCTTTTTTTACATTGTACTGTAATCATCACTCCTGTTTGTCATCACATTTAGGCGTATGCGTGAGACACCCCCCTCCTTTTTTCCCCTCAACATGGGCTTGCATAACAATTTTTGCTATTCTTACAATCACTAGCTTTTTAATTCTACACTACAGTCATGTATACTGTACTTTATGAGGTGGGTGGCATACTGTAATTTTTATTTGGGGGTGGGAGGAGCGGTCAAAACAGTCTTATGACCTGTTCAAAAGATTTCTTTGAACTAATAATCCTGCATACACCCTCCACCCCCATAAACACACACACACACACTGCAAGCCTAACAAACCAAAGTGAATTGAACTGCTTATCGACACCTCCCCCCAGAACGATTCATTAGATGTTGAATGAATTAGAGTAGATGTTCATTTACAGACTTTGTTTAACTGTGACTTCTCATTCAATGTAAATTTCAAGTTTGAAAAAAAAAAAAGACATCCATTTTTTTTCTCAACAACGGCTTGCATTACACCCGGGCTGGCAAAGCTGCTGTAAACTGGAGTAGCAGCACATCAACCCCCCCCCCCTCCCCACATACACAAAGTTCAAATGATTCTCATGAATTTAAGGATGGAACTGTTTTATTTGTGCAGGATAATCATGGGAAAATGAATAAATAATTATTCTCCCAAATTTACAATCTTGTCTTTATCTTCTTCGAAATGGCTGCATTGCAGTCTGTAGTTCTTTTGTCATTGAGAGAGGGGGGATTAGTGTAAATTACTGACTGTTACTACAGTATACACACAGTGCAATACTTTTGCACATGTCTCCCCCCGGATAGAAAATAAAAATTAGTGCTTTAAAGTGCATTATAGGCATTGAGTATTTCATATGGGACTATAACTACTGTCAAACTATATAAAGTATAACTGTATAACTACAGTATATACTGTAACTCTATACTGTTTACAGTATAACTATAACAAGTTATGGATTGGAGCACTGTGTCTTACCTGCCAGTATTGGGAGGAGGAGGGGATGATTTCCTGTACTTTATCTTAGCTCCAGACATACACATGCAAAACAGAAATAGAAATAAATGATTATACAGTAGCAAGCATTAAAAAGATTAAACAATGAAACAATTTAAAACAATAAACAGTTATTTTTTTGTTAAAAACATTTTTCTAAAAATTTTGAAGTACAGTACACTACAATCAAACAGAAAAGTAGTTCAGAAATTGGCTGGCCTTCCAGGGAACAGCCCTTGTATGCCTCAAAAGGCCATTGATGGTGTCTCTCACGGTTCTCATAACATGAGTATAACAATAAAATAACGCTGCATTTCTTCCAAAATTGTGTTCCTTAAATTTGCCGGCAGAGCCTTCTTGGTTTTATTACCTTCATAATTTACATTGTGGGTCCACTCGCTGTACATCTCAAAACTGACGTGGTGTTTAAAGATGAACAGGGCATATTTCTGGGCTAGACCAGCACTTCCGTTCTTGTATTTCTCCTGGATGCGCTGGGGCAGTTCTTTCAAGATGATGTCTGGGAGCATAACGATGGGTGCTGGAGTGGTTGTGCTTCTGGCAGCGGGCGAGGGTAGGTGGTCTGGGAGATGCTTTCCTCCTGTCTTGGCCTTATAGGGTTTGTCATCTCTTGTCGTGGCCTTACCGGGGTTGTCATCTCCTCCACCAGAAGGGCATGCATGTATTCTGCAGGTGGAGGGGGTGAGCGTGGAGGGAACCTTTGTGTGCTTGGTGTTGGAACCGTGAAGGTAGAATAAGGCGCCTCCAGTCCACCCTCCTGCTCCTGCGCTGGACAATCAGGGGCAGGGACTCCAAGCAAAGAATAGATTCCCGCGATGTTCCTCTATCTTATCCATACTGATGGAGCGGCCGTTATTCGAACAGATCTCGAATCAGTTTTCGTGTTGACAGCTGTATTCCATTTGGTATTTCCGTATTTTGACCACTATTCATGCCGCGTTCCTGCAATCCGGCACCGGGCAGCCACACGTGGTTTATTTGTTTCATTTAATGTTTTCTTGTTTGTTTGGATACAATTCTTCGCATATCCGCCATGTGGCAGAAGTTAATGAATTATAATTTGGGTGCTATTCTTTGCGTATCTGCCAGGTGGCAGAAATTCATGAATCTAATGAATTGTATTGAATTGTAATGTGCATGGTACTTTGCTACTTTGTAAGGGTGCAGGTTTTTAAAACAGACACCCACGTCTATACTGATACATACTTACAGTGGCCCATTGTGAATTGACCTTGATTTTTTGAAGACGTAATCAAATTAGGCGTTCTTAATAAAAAGCTTTAAATACTCAATGTGTGCCTTTTTTTTACATTCTTTCCCCGCACAATTGCTGAGTGAACATTATGGCTACACCACAGACGCATAAAAAACCTGACTGTAGTTATACATTTTTAATATATTCTGCAATTAATGCAGCAGCAAATAAGATGGCTACTGTATCTGAAATATATGAATATTTAATTTCGAACTACGATTTTACAAGTTTTCACCAGACGTTCATGGGTGGAAGCGTGCAATAAGAAAAACCTTAAGTAACGATCAGTGTTTTTTTTTCGCATTGCCCCTCCTGCCGGAGAGATTTGCGGGTATTGGGGTGTCATGCCAGAATTTCACAGTATGTTTGATCATGGCAATTTCAAAAGAAGAAAGGTCGGTTTTAACCCATATAAGAATCGTCAATCCCAATCCAGCAATGTGCCAGCAACAGCACCAGCACCGGCTGGTCCGACCGTCAGTGATAACCTGGTGAACAGCAATCCTTTGTACCTGTCCCCGCCAGAATACCTGGAAAATTTCCAGCCTGAGCATGATTACGTGTACAGGTACCAACAAGCTTGCATTTACCAGTACCAAAATGACTTCCAGCTTAATCAGCTGTCAACTACAAGTGTACCAGACCAGCTGTCACCTGTCAACTATAATGCAGACTTAAGGAGTCACAGTGAGTCATCACCACCCGTTTGGCAAAGTTTTTAATGACGGAAAATATACAGTACAGTAATGTACTACACTGTATTACACTATACTGTTATGTACATGATAGTATTACTGTAAGTTTGGAGCTGCAGTTCAAGCTGCCGTGTGTCAAAACAAAATTATTTTTTAAACAATACTGTACGTACTTTACAGTACTGTATGTGCATCAATACAATACTATATGCGAGTTGAGGGGATGTTTCTCTGTTGAGTGCACTTTGAAGAATGATTTGATTGGTCCGTCGAAGTACGTGACGCTGCTGCAGCTTAAAAATGTAGGGAGAGGGTGGGGCTGGAGTCAGAGCCATTCAGAAGTTTGTTCTCATCCTACAGACACAGATGTAGGATATTGCTTGAACGGCTGCTTTAATTCCCAATGACGTGACTTGACGCATGCGTAAAACAGGCAATAATAGCATATTTGTTTGTTTTTCCCCAGAAAAGAAACTTTGACATCAAGCGGAAAAAGACAAAAGAAGGGATTTGGATGGACCTCCAAAATCGCTTTTTTTAAAAGTTGCTTGCGCATTGTTTGACAAGTAGGCAAACATTTAGTGACAGTGCCATTTTTATTGATAGAACAATTGTAAGCTTCATAGAAAACCTTATACTGTACAGTATGCTGCTTTTTTAATATTCAAATCTTTTTTTACATTGTACAGTACTGTCATCATCACAACTTTTCTTATAAACACCAAAAATAAAAATGTATATCTTTTATTCTATACAGTATGTATTATTTATTATTCAATGCTTTAAACTTTTGCAACAGTAAATACTGTTTTTCTTTTACTGGTATTCGCATGCATGTACAGTACTGTACTGTTCTGTATGTCTCATTTGGACATTTTTTTTAAATAACAGGCAAGAGAAATGCCCTTGCATTACATTACAGTATGTGAAGTGCAATGCTTTGTTGAACTGTTCATAAGAATTTCAGGTCTGTAATAGGGGGTGGTCAAAAAATACATTTTATTTTTTAATGCATAATACAGTACAAAAATACAGTAGCTCTTGTCTTTCTCTTCGTTATGGCATTGCAAGATGGGGGGGGGAGATCAGGGAGAGAGAGGGGGCTGCAGCTCTGAAAATACTGTGCAGACATGCAAAACAGAAACAGAGATAAAAACACTTTAAAAAAAATGTTTTGCACAAACGAATTTCAATACAGTAACTACTGTACTGAGAGAGGGTGGGAGAGGGGGGTTTGTGTAAGATACAGGCTGGTTTGTACAGTACTGTACACGAACACAGTACTACTGTATAATCTTACACATCCCCCTCTTCCTTTTCTGCAGTTCTGAAAATGAAAAGAAACAATTAATGCAGACATGTTAGATTGAGTGCCATACAGTACTTAGAGTGCTGTAAAGTACCCGTATCATACTTACCGGTGCCTGATTTACAGAAATAAATGATTAAACAATAACAATACAGTATTTCAAAAGATTTTTTTAAAAACACATTTTTTTTTGCACAAACGAATTTTTATACAGTAAATACTGAGAGAGGGTGTGAGATACAGGCTGGTTTGTACATGAACACAGTACTATAATCTTACACATCCCCCCTTCCTTTTTTCACTGCTGCAGTTCTGAAAATGAAAAGAAACAATTAATGCACACATGGTTATTTTTACGGCCATACTTACCTGTATCATACTTACCTGTGCCTTATTACTTTCCCGAGGCCTGACAATTACGTTGTATAACAATAGGCAACACAGTCGCAATATGATCGATATATTTATTACATCTGGCTACGGTGAGTATGTTGCTCCTGAAATTCAGTATCCCTTTTTCCAATTCATCCTTTTTTGACGGTTTCCACACTTTTTTCCACACTGGGACCAGACCTGTCTCACTACAGATAAAGGGACTATCTGTAAGGTGAGATCATTCTTTTGGAAGGAAGACACCCTCGCAGAGACTTTGGTGCTGGACACAGACGGGTCCTCTTCTGTTGTTCTGCTCTACCTGGGAGCAGGAGCCCCGGGCAGGTACAGTCATCAAGTCCACCAACTTTAACACCAGTCACACCCTTGGGGTATTGTGGGACTCTTGGGGACTCTGTGTGAGATACACAGTATTGGGCACAAGGTGGGGATACGGCCCTGCGAGGTCTGAATGGTTAGTTGTATTATTGGTGATCCATATAGAGTGTTATGTGATGTGTTACACATAGTTATGCTACCAGTAAAGCCCTTTCTATTTTTACTAATGTGTACAGTATGTGTTCATTGTAAGAGTGTCCTGTGAGGGGCTGCTTCCACTCTGCTGGATCCCTCACATGTGGAGGCGCTGCACCATATAGTAAGTTGCAAGAGTTATTCACCTCAGGCTCCCAGCGGAAAGGCTTAGGCTCCTGAGAGCCAGCAGGTAAAGGGCAGCACCAATAGCTAATTACAGCCCACCCTCAGATTTCACTTAGGGGTGGGGGATACAGGGCTACATATATTTTTCAATCTTCTGATTTCCAGGAAGTGGAGACAGTGACTAAATCCGGGTCAAAGCTCTATGTCCTACTGCATATGTTTATGGGAATTGTAGTTTTTATATAGACTTCAGTACCTTCCACCAATATTTATATTTTCCAGAGACTCTCCTAGCTTAGCAGGTAATTTATTATATTCAATTGTAATAGAGGTGCAAAACAGGATTTTTTTTAGAGATATAGCAAAAGAACAATGATCTCTGTGAACTGCACTCATACACTAGATTTGTATTAATGAAATGTTTAATATTTATTAATATTTATCCCTTATTTGGTATATTTTAAAATATAGTTATATATAGTGAATTGCACAAATAAAAATGTGATTAGTCTAAGGAAAAAAGTAATGAAATAATAATATCTCTTAAAATAAATGTGTTGGTATATTGTGCATACAGCACCGACATTGTTTATTGCACTAAATCACGACGGCACGCCGAGATCTACCCCAGCTGCCGCCAGTAACAACCGCGCGCCGCCGCGTTTCCCCCACGCACCCCCCCTCCACTTTGCGCACAATTTACCTCCCTTCCCGACCCCGTACCCGGCTCCTGCTCTGCCCCTCTGCTTCCCCGCACCCCCGCTTACCTTCATTTGATCTCCAGGGGTGTCGGGGAAGCCAGGGGAAGCCGGGGAAGACGGGGAAGCCGGGCGCGCATGTTACTGTGACGTCACAGTGCGCCGCCACGCGCCGCGGCTACCCGCTTCCCAGCCGCATGGAGCCGGCGGCTTTTGCTTCAATAAGCAATGTCGCCACTGTATACTGTAGCTGTTTGAGCTGTTGAAACTCCTCAAAATAGCCTATCTAGTTAAATGTACTGCTGCGGCTCATTTATTCTAAAACATCGCCACTTTTTACCTGGCTTTTTTCTCGAATGCCGCATTTATGTTGCGTTCTCAGCCGCGAGTCATGCGCGGGTCATGCGCGGTTGACGCGCGGTTGATGCGTTTATTGAGAATGGTTCGGATTTAATAGGTTGTAATTCTTCACGTGTCCGCCAGATGGCAGATATTCATGAATTGTAATGCGCATGCGCTTCAGTAATGTGTCGACTTGCAGGTGTTTCGTTTAAAAAAGATACCACAGTGTGCTATTGTAAATTGGCCTTGAGACTGAAGGAAGAGGTTAAAATAATGTTTCAATTTAGGTTTTTCATATTAAAGAAAGACAAAAACCAGTTTCTGTTATTCTCCAGAGACCCACCGCCATGAGTGTTCAAATGCAGCCCGTTTTCCAAAAACCCAAAAGAAGTTACGCGTATTTGATATGGGCCGCGATTAATGCAACAGATGATAAGATGGCAACAGTTGTTCAAATTTATCAGTATTTATCGAAAACTATGACTTTTACAAATTTTCACCAGCTCCTCATGTATGGAAGCGTGCAATAAGGAAAAGGTTATGAAGCGATCCATGTTTTTTTTGTATTGAGCCACAATTTATTGGAGGGTATTGGTGTGTATCACCGGCTTTTTCCTGTATCTATGATCATGCAGACGGCAAAAGGCGAAAGGTCGTGTTAAAACCAACTAAGAAACGACAGTCGCTGCCAAGCAATGCGCCAGCACCTGCACCGGCTTCCAATAACGGTCCCACCGTCAGTGACAACCCTTGCTGTCTGTCCAGCAAGCCTGAGCCGGATTTCGCGTGCAGTTTCGATCAAGCTTGCATGTACCTAATCGATTTCCAGCCTCATCAGCTGACTACAGAACAAAGAAAATAACCCCTCCAAAAGCGCTTACCTACACTAAATTAAGATGTGATAATTAATGTGCTATTAGATAATAAGTGCTAAAACAACAAACAGTCTGACAATTGCTGTAAGAGCAAGCAGCTAGGTGACAATAATGTCAGGTTATTCCAAACCTGAAAACAAATAGTGCACAAACAATATTAAAGTCCCCAGCGCTAAAGTCCAAGATACCGTGATCTTCAGATAGTCTCTGATCTTAAAGATGACAGCTGACTGATGTAGTAGTCCCGCTGCCAACTATCAACGTGTATGATCAAGAATACTGAACTGGCAGTGGCCCGGCGCTGGCGCCAGCTGAATGGGAAATTCAATGGTGAGTATTGTTGCCGTATTATTTTCTGTGTGTTTTTTATTTTGACAATACAGTATCAATATCGGTGCGATTCAAAAGTCAAGCGATTCTCCTGTAAGCAATATCATTGGCTGAGCGGCTTCTACAGTACTGCAGATACTGAACAATTGGTGGAACGCTAGGCGCATGCGCATTGGAACCTTCTTGAAATGCATATGCGTGTCATCGCATCGATGGTAGGCGCATGCGCATGTGAACAGGAGACGCCCCCCGAGAAAATTATTGGTGGGACTGGCTGGGAACTTCTTTAGGGGACTGACCATTACAGTAAAACTTTTCTTTTTGTTTTTCCTCAGAAAATAAAACGGCTAATGGAGGGATTTCGATGGATAATATCGCTTTGTGTAACAATGCCTGCACATTGCTGAATCGGATTTAAAAAACCACATACCGGAGTCTACAGTTTAGTGGCCATTGTTATTGATTAGGATAGAATACTGTACCTGAAACAGTATGCTGATGTTTTCCGACCGTACAGTGTACAATACCTTTTTATATACAGTATACTGTGTAATAAACCCGAAAAAATAAAAAGTATGCATTTATTCTACATGTATTACAGTACATACAGTATGTGTCTTCTATACAGTACCAGTACATACAGTACAGTACAGTATGTGTCTTCTATTTTTTTTTTAATACTCTTGTACTGAGCATGCCTACAATATCCAGTACAGTATGCCTGGACTGTAGTGTACATTCTAGAAACACTGTATTTTGTGACGGTATCAAAGGAGCCAATGGAACAATTTAAAACAAATCAACATGTTCTTTTATTGGTGGAGTGAGTACAAAAACATTTATTTACAAATACTGTACAATGTAGAAACATTTTAAGTGAACAGCAATTCAAAACATCAACAGGTGTATGGTTTACTGCTAGTGAAAACATTTATGTATAGAAAGTAAAAACATTTACAGTCAGTCAGTATGGTTTACAATCACATGTTATAAAAAAAAATTCTTTATTCATAAAATATACAAAATGCAACATCACCTTTATTAAAGAACGGCAAGTCAAAACATATACAGTCAGATGGTGTGCAAAACAGTCTGCACCACTACAGTCCTCGATTGCAGCAAACAGGCCTGGTTTTCAGGGTAACCTTTGAAAACCGTGCCTGTTTGCGGCCCTCGGGGACTGGAATTGTGCAGGTCTTGTGTACAGTAAATACAAACATTTTTTTATTAATACAAGTTAAAACACACAACATCTCCTTTATTTAAGTACAGCAGGTCAAAACATGTACAGTACAGTTAAGCACAACAGTATGGTCTTACAGTACCTGTGATTATAAAGTAATCTTTATTCATAAAATACAGTATACAAAACGCAACATCTCCTTTATTAAAGAACGGCAAGTCAAAACATTTACAGTGGGATGGTGTGCAAAAAAGTCAGTCAGGCCTGCAACACAATATTCCTCGAGGGCAGCAAACAGGCCCTGTTTTCAGGACAACCTTGAAAAACGGGTCTGTTTGCGGCCCTCGGGGACTGGAATTGTGCAGGTCCTGTGTGTGTACAGCAAGTTAAAACATTTCTGTATAAATACAAGTTAAAACACACAACATCTCCTTTATTTAAGTACAGCAGGTCAAAACATGTACAGTACAGTTCAGCACAACAGTATGGTCCTACAGTACCTGTGATTAAAAAAAATTTCTTTATTCATAAAATATACAAAACAGAACATCTCCTTTACACAAGAACGGCAAGTCAAAACATTTGCAGTGGGATGGTGTGCAGAACAGTCAGTCAGGCCTGCACCACTACAATCCTAGAGGGCAGCAAACAGGCCCGGTTTTCAGGACAACCTTGAAAACCGGGCATGTTTGCGGCCCTCGGGGACTGGAACAAAACATTTACCAAACATTTTCAACAGTTGAACACTCATTCAAATGCGTACCCCACCAGATTGTCCTTCCATGGCCGATGCCTTGCATGGCGCAAAACGCCATTAATGCAGTCTCGAACGCCTTCCATTACAGGATCTGTAATTGAATAAAAGCGCCGCAATTCCTCCAGAATTGTCTTTCTTAAATTATCAGGAAGCGCCTTTTTTACGCGATTTCCTTCGTAGTTCACTCTGAAGGCCCAGTCGCAGTACAACGAGTAGGGCACATGGTGCTTAAAAATGTATAAGGCATACTTGTGGGGTGCACTAGCACTCATCACCCTATACTTCTCCCTGAGTGCCAGTGGCAGATCGCTCAGGGTGATGTTGGGCACCGTATCGATGCTAGCGAATGTAGGTCTTCTGGGAGCGGTTGTGCTTGCGGCGGCGGGCGATGGTAGGTTGTCTGGTAGGAAGCTTTCCTCCGGTCTTGGTCGCCGTGTTGTCTCCTGGCGTGGTCTTGACGGGGTTGTCATGTCCTCCTCAACGGCATACATGTACACTAAATCTTCTGGTTGAGGGGGTGCGCTTGGTGATGGAAGGGTGTCGATGCTCCAATTCATCACATCCATGCCACCCTCCTGCTCCGGCGTCGGGGAAACAGGGGCATGAACACCGAGCAAATCATGTATACCCGCAATGTCAGCCTCTATCTTCTGCATCCGTCGATCCATCCGTTGATCCATATGTAGCATGGTCTCCCGAAGCAGATCTATCTTTGTCAGCATAATGGAGTCCACAGGGATATCCACACTTATCCCATTCAGCATCCGGTCTAACGAGATGCTTCTTGTGCATGGCGTGTGGACATCTGTGTGGATGGGTGCTATGGAGGATGAGATGGAGGATGAGATGGGGAATCGGCAGCGTCGTCGAAGAAGGATGGAGGAGGTGACCTGTGGATATCCGGTAGAGGAGAAGCGGCAGCGTCATCGAAGAGGGATGGAGAAAGTGACCTCTGGATTTCCGGGCGAGAAGCGGCAGAGTCGTCTTAGCGCAAAGGAGAAAGTGACCCGTGGATTTCAGAGGTACCAGCGGCAGCGTCGTCGAATAGAACTGGAGAAGATGGCCTGTGGGTTTCCGGGAGGGCGGCGGCAGCGTCGAGGACGAGGAGTGGAGAAGACGGGCTGAAGATTTCCGGGACAGCGGCGGCAGAGTCGTCGAAGCGTATAGGAGGAAGTGGTCTACGGGTTCGAAGGTTTGGTTGCTATTTGTTTTGCGTGGAGTGTACATCGCCGTATTTCTTCTTGACATAATAAGGCTGACGTCTAGTAAAACCCTTAGCCTTTGGGGTCAGCAGAAGGTTTTCTTTATTGGCCTTAGCCTGTCGCTTTGGCCTTGGCGTGCAAACGACAACCGCCTTTCGCTTTTTCTCATGACAGGCACGGCAGAGGCGAGTGGGTTCCTGCGTTCCTTAGAATCGGGGTTGATCCATGGAAGCAGATGGCACAATGCAGTATCTGGACAAGGGCAAGTTCAGATAAAGATCATCGAGTGGTGGGCTATGCAAAGTGTGTAACCTTTTATGCATGGCGGCGAGGTACAGGTGTTGAAAGTGGGCGTACTCTAATGTGAGTCATTAACGTATAAATACACCATCCATTTTGTGGATTCCCTGCACATTGAATACACATCGACTAAACATCGAATATACATTCTTGTGTTTGTATTTCTTTCTACTCGCAGAAATGCCTGTCAAAAAGATTTCAAAGCATCTCAGCATGCGAATTAAGGAGATGTACACGAGCGGACACCGAATTGCTGCTATCCAATGCTGGTTAGCTACTTCTGGCCTCGTTGTGCCAGCAACCACCGTGAGCTATCAGGCACACGGAAAAAACAGAGAACGCAAAAGGGCACCAAGGGTAACTAACGCGTAAGTATATTTATACAACTTAAATTTTTTTTTATATATAAAATATTGTACTGTAGATCTAGAGTACTGTATCTAATATTTTTTGTTATTTCTGTAGATTTATATTACAACAGTATATATTTTTTAGATTTATATTACAACAGTATATATATTTTGTATATTTATATTACAACAGCATATATATTTTGTATATTTATATTAAAAGTGTACATACAGTATATTTTGTATATTTATATTTATATTACAACAGTATATATTTTTTTTATATTTATATTATAACCGTATATACAGTATATTTTGTATATTTATATTATGTAGCCCTTTTTCTGAACACCTTCCTAAGGGACTACTGGTAACTGCACAACACCTGTGGCTCCAGGAGATCTGAGCCTCCGCTAGCTGGGAGCCTGGGGTAATACTCACTCATTTACATAGCGCAGCGCCTCCACCTGCGATGGCTCCCACCGAAGGGGGAGTGGTTCCTCGCAGGACACTCAATAAACACATACACAGTGATTATATAATAACTAACACTTTACTTGAGAACATAGAAAACATAACACGACATAACCTTATGCTATAACTGTATCACCTTATACACAATATCTGGTGTCCCTCTCTAGAGGAGACACTGAGTGACCTGGCACATAACTCTTCCACCATCACCGGCGATCCCACCCAGTGTTCGGTAATCCCCCACCCAATGTCCCGCACTCTCGCAGAGATCGTGGGTGACTGCGCAGTCACAGTTAAGTTAAGGGCCCGGTGGTGCACTTATGATTCAGAGTTACCTGCCGAGCACTCCGGTGCTCGGGCCTGCAACGATCTTCACGAAGGGTCAGACGTGCGATGCATCCGTCTGATCCTATCCAGGTGATATTCTCCGTGGACCCCAACGTGGGTCCAAACTCCATCACGGAACTGCAGCAGCCGCTGATTCCCTAACTATCTAAGTGACGCACGCTATACTATAGGCCGTCCCTATACACTACCGACACACTTTATTAAAGTGTGGCCGGTACCGCAAGCCGGGAGATTTCCCGGCTTGCTAGTGGCCGCCCCTCGGCATGCTGCGCATCATAGACGCGCGGTCACGCGTCTTCGGGAGCGTGCGCCCCCTGCACGCGCGTCCAGGGGCTCCCCGAGGGAGCCCTGGTGTCCCGCGATCGCGGGACAGCGGCAGGGGGTTCCGGGGGACCCGGCGGACCCGGCAGCGGTAGGGAGAGCGCCCCGATCGGAGGGCACTCTTCCGCTGCTTCGGCACGCGCCCGTCACTCTCGGGCGCGCGCCAGGCTACTGCTGCGGCCAAGAACGGGCAAATGCTCGAATAAACTTGGCCGCAGCAGTAGCACAGCAACCTGTGGTGTCTTTGGGGAAACTCCTAGGGGCCTACAGGGGTTATACCTGTCCCACTCCCCTAACTAACTAAGTCCCAATCCTAACTGTAACTAGCCTCGCAGCAACAACATGCAGCACTAACACACCGCACACGCAGTAAACCTGCAGACCGCAACACACGCAGTCAACCTGCAGGCAGCAACACACTGTATACACTGTATACACTGTATTACTTGTCAGCGCTCACGGCACTACCAGCCGTGATCCACTGACAAGCCTGCACCCTCTCACACCTAAGGGCAAGCTCCCTATCTCGGGCCGTCCCTTATCAATTATCCCCTACCCTAACAGGGATTGGGGCCTGCCTGGGACTTGGGAATCCTTACCTGGTGCAGGAGCCACTCGCTCCCTGCACCCTTCCTTCCCCTTCCTGCTCCTCAGCCTGACTGACGTTCCTCTAAGCCCGCGAAATGTATCAATCGGGCTGTCTGAGAATCCTCCAGCCCTATTGGCTCCTATCAGACACCTGGTGCCTGTGTCCCTATGCCTCCTGGGAGTTGTAGTTCCCAGGAGGCTACTAAAGCATTGGGGCCGCATGCGCACTTGTCCTGCGCATGCGCGAATGCCTAATGGCCGCCTCAACCTTTCCCTCTGCTTCCCTGCCTTCGCGCAACTTCTCCCTAGCCGCCGAGTCCCTCCTGCGCATGCGCGATCCTGCGCATGCTCGCGCAATGTGTCATGGCGGCCCCCGCTAGCCGGGTGCGCCGCCGGAGCTCCAGGGATGCCGAGCGCTCCCTGCACTGGCCCCCACCCTCGCGAAGTGCCGGCGGGTCCGTCGCTGCCTCCGGCGGCACCCGGAACCACACGGCACTCGCGGAGGGGGGTCAGTGAGTGAAAAATAACCCCGGGGCTACATTTACAACAGTATTGAAAGCGTTACTTTTTTTACTTTGGTAGGAATCACTTCACTCAACCTAGTGATTTGGACAGCACTGGTTTAGCAGTCTCCGAAACACAGACAAATACGAGCTCGGGAAGATAGGAGTCAGACAACTGCTGCTTCCACACTTCAAAGTTTTATTCAGTTGTGCCCTGACATTTATACAAAAAACTAAGGGCATGTTAATACATAACATATCATGTTTAACAATGAGAAATAACAAGTTTCTGTAGAGGTTATGTATCTGTATCTTTGGACAAAGCATTAGTAAATCATTACATCTTGCTTGTGTTTGGCCGGCAGTTTCTACTTCTACATTAAAAGAGAAATACAGGGAATGTTTATCAATAGCATGCAGCTGTATTGTTTGGGACATTTTACTGCTCTTGTGCTATTGTATAAAAGACAAACTGAGAACAACAGAAGTAAATAAAGATCACAACTAGCATAGTGAGTTAATTCTCTCAGTACTGGAACAGCCAGTATAAGAAAGATAAAGCTAGCAGATTATATTCACCCTTTCAATCCCTGAGACTTGTAGAGCTGACATACAATTTTAACCCCTTCAAGTATATATATTTTTTATATTTATATTACAACAGTATATATATTTTGTATATTTATATTACAACAGTATATATATTTTGTATATTTAGATTTATATTGCAACAGTACATATATTTTGTTTATTTAGATTTATATTACAACAGTATATATATTTTTTAGATTTATATTACAACAGCATATATATTTTGTATATTTATATTTATATTACAACAGTATATATATTTTGTACTGTATATTTATATTACAACAGTATATATATTTTGTATATTTATATTTATATTACAATAGTATATATATTTTGTATATTTATATTTATATTACAACAGTATATATATTTTTTATATTGCTGCATATCGATACTGTAGAACTGTGCTGTAATACTGTAATGCTGTGCTTGTGGCCTACTGCACTGTAACCCACCAGATTGTTTTTCTTTACATTGTAGGGAGACAACTCTTCTGGTGGACAAAATAATGATGAGAAGAGTGCATCAAGGGTCAAATACACTCTGCAGGAAAATCACAATCTCACTGTATCTGAGACCAGCATAAAGAAGATGAGACGCAGCATTGGATGGAAATATGGACGTGTGAGGTTAGTACTGGACAAAACAGGAGGTAAAAGTGTTGTTTAGGAAACTGTACTGTACCGCTAAAATTATTTATTCCTTGTCATTACAGAGCGTACCCCATGATAAGGGACGTAAACAAAATAAAAAGAGTGGTCCAGGCCCAGGCATGGATCGACAGTGGGGAAACTTTCCAGGATTGCATCTTCACTGACGAGTCTACTGTGTCGCTGGAGAGATTTGCAACCTTTGCATTCCACAAAAAGGTTGCATATCTATGAAGCCACGGCCAAAACACCCCGTGAAGCTGCATATGTGGGGTGCCATCTCTAGGCGTGGACCAGGATGCATTATCATATTTGAAGGTAAAATATATAAAATATAATGTAGCCTTATGCACTTTACTGTACTAGTGTAGCCTTACTGTATGCAATGTACTGTACTATTGTGCAGTTTTTTGAGCACTTTTCTTTTCTTGTTATAGTAATCATGAATAAAGCTTTCTTCCAAGACAAAATTGTGCCTGAGATAGTGGAATACATCACACGCGAGTTCCCGGATGGTCACCGTTTCTACCAGGACAAAGATCCGTAGCACACCGCGTCAACAGCACATATCCTTGAGCCCAGTATCAACTGGGTGAAGATGCCAGCGGAGTAAGTGCGGAAAACCATGTCTCATTTTTTTTACCATTGTTTTTACTGTGTACTGTATCTCTTAAACTAATTGTCCTTTTTTTCCAATGTCAGATCGCCAGACTTCAATCCGATCTAAATGGTCTGGCATCAGCTGAAGGACCATATCCGGAAAGTGGCAAAACCCTCCAAAAAGGACGAGTTGTTGAAAGGCATAATGAGTTTTTGGAACGATGTACTCACCGTGGAACGCTGCAATAAATATGTAGACCATATTGCGACTGTGTTGCCCATTGTGATCACGCGAAATGGGCAAGCATCAGGAAAGTAGTACTGTACTGTAGTATTGTAAGTACAGTATGATACAGGTAAGTATGGCACAGATTTTTTCTTTCCTAATAGTCAGAGTATACAGTAGTTACATTATAGACTAGTTTGGCAGTACTAACTGCATACACAATGCCATAATGCCATAATACAGTACTGTATGCACCTACAGTACAGTACAGTAACTGCTCAATTTTTTTCTTTCCAGAGAGAGCAGCACCAGCCATCTGTTACATAGTTTTTAACAGTAGTCAGAGTATACAGTAGTTCCAGTATAGACTAGTTTGACAGTACTACAGTAACTGCCTACTAACTGCTCAATTTTTTTCTTTCCAGAGAAAGCAGCATCAGCCATCTACAGTAGTACTACACATCACACAATGCCATAATACAGTACGCACATAATTGCACTAATTTTTGGTTTTCTTTTCGTTTCAGGAAAAAAGGGTGGCCTGGGGGGAGGTGGGGTGTTGTGTCCAGTCTAAATTGTTTGTACAGTTAAATGTACAGTATATAAACAGCAGTAATGATGTACACAAAACCTCTCCTCTGTCAATGAACTACTGTACTGTACACAGAATGAGGAACAAGATAAAGACGGAACAAATTATATTACTATATATATATATATATATATATATATTTATATATATATATATATATATATATATATATATATATATATATATATATATATATTATACATTACAGTATATATTATTAAATAATACTCTTATAAATGTGCATTATTCATGTTTATCCATGTTTTACAAATGTTTTCTAAATGTTTATCCAATTTCAATCTGCCAGAAGAACTTTATAAAGACTGCATTATGTATTATTCATGATTATTTTTATATTTGTATTTTTTGGTTCCTGATAAAATAGAATAAATATTTATTTACATTCCTGCTAATCATAATCATTGACAACCCCCCCCCCCCCCCCAAAGAAAAAGAATGAATGACAAAACAACATGAATCAGTTAATGTTTTTTTTAACTCTCAATTCTCACAATGCTGTGCAAATCAGATTTACATTTCAAATTCGAGAAGGGATTTTCCAAAGCGTTACCGTAAACAAAGCCTCAAAGGGTTGGGGGGGTTGGGTGAGTCATGCGCAGTAATCAGGTAGCTCCCATCTCAAAGAGGATTAGAGTACATGCAGGCGCAGTGAGGTGATTGACACTCGGCTAGGGACGGATTAAAAACACAATGACTAATTTAAGAAAATTAATGACTCTGTGGAGGTGTCTGTCGATAAGAGTTTGTGTGTGCGTGGGGGAGGGATGAAGGATTAATTGTGCAGCAGTTCAAAGAAATTACATAGAGTAGAGTACAGTAATTTCAAAAGGCAGTTCATCATAATAATTTTATCCCTATACCCCCAAATACAGTACATTAAAAGCACACAAATCAACCATGTGCAGTCAAACGCACAGGGTCGCAGTCAAAAGCTACAGCACAAATTGAATATCGTAATATCAATATTGTTTTTGCAGGCTTGTGGATAAAATAACAGTTAAAAAAATATAATTACATTTTTTTTTTTGGGCGCACTCACTCAAGCAAGCAGTGGTGGGTGAAGTTACAGGTGCATGAGCAGTAATCAACTAGCTCCCATCCGAAAGAAGATTACACACAGGCGCATAGAGAGGTGATGCTCTGTGCAAATCAAATTCGAGAAGGGATTTTTCAAAGCGTTACCGTAAACAAAGCCTCAAAGGGTTGGGGGTTGGGTGAGTCATGTGCAGTAAGCAGCTAGCTCCCATCTCAAAGAGGATTACACGCAGGCGCAGTGAGGCTTTGTAGCTCGGCAATGGACGGATTAAGAACACAATGTCAAGATTCAGAAAAGTAATGACTCCGTGGAATTTCAAATCCTTGAGCTAGCCTTGTGTGTGTTCGTGGGGGAGGGGGATACAGGGTACAGCAGCATGAAGTTCAAAGATAATGACATACAGTACTGCACTTAAATTTCAAAAGGCAGTTCATCATAATTATATGATCCCTACACCCCCAAATACAGTATGTAAAAAGCACACAAATCAACCATGTGCAGTCAAACGCACAGGGTCGCAGTCAAAAGCTACAGCACAGATTAAATATCGTAATACAGTAACAAGATGGTTTTTGCAGGCTTGTGGTGAAAAAAAAAAAAAAATTAGAATAAAAAAAATGTTTTTTTATTTTTTTTGGTCACTCACTCAAGCAAGCAGTGGTGGGCGAAGTTACAGGCGCATGCGTAGTAATCACCTGCTATCAAGCAGGAATGTGATTGAAACCAGACTCGCGTTCAAAGGAATGGTGTGGGAGAGATGTACTGCATTGTAGAGAAGATAAGAAGTTGAAATACCCTGCAGTGCATTTAATTATCCTGAGCGAGGGGAGAGCGCTGTATATGCCGAGATGTGAAACTGTTACAGTACTGTACACGCCTATGCGTTTCAACAATTTCAACAATTTTCAAATGAGACATACTGTACAGTACAGCACAGCACAGCACTGCCAATGCATGTATACTTTAAATACGCAAATTTACAATTACTGCGTGCGCACACACAGACTATGTACTGACGTAGGTTGAACCGCAAAGGTATTAGACTTCCAAGACAACAGCTCGCAAATGCCCCCTGAGTTTTTACACGGCATTGCAGTATTGCAGACAGCGAGAATAAGATGCTAATATCACGAGCGCTTAAATAACGCAATTCACTCCGGGCAAAAAAATAAAAAAAACGCACCTAACCAGGATTATCTGAGAGCCGTGGATCTAGCCGACTTAGACTCATGTCGGCCGCCACTGTATAGATGAGAACAATGATGATGGTGTTATATTGTCATATATTAGAGTCTATTTTTATGGTTTGTGTATGTGTGTGTGTGTATGTGTGTGTATATATATATATATATATATATATATATATATATATATATATATAATCAACAATATACTGTATATTGGACTGTGTTCAATTGTTAGCTTAATTTGTGGTGTTTAAGCATTTATGGTCCCCTTTATATATTGTTGTATGATGTGTTAGACTCTGTAAGTATTAAGTAGATATTTAGCAGATTAGAGTTTAGGCTTTAATTTAGCCCTTTATTTATAGGGTTTGTGTGCAGTTTTTAATTTACAGTATAGTATGTATGAGGCTCAGTTAGAGTATAAACAGTTATTCAGCAACTCTAAGCAATATGTAATATGGGTTAAGCAACATCAAATGCTGCATCTTTGTGGTGGATTCCAATGTTTGATGCAATTAATCACATGCTATGAAACAATATTGTGGGTCTGGATGTGTTGTATAATTAATCGCACTGTGTGATACAGTATTGTATGTCTGAGTGTGTTGTGTTTTGTAATAAATAGGACTGAGTGATATAGTAGTGTGGGTCTGGGTGTGCTGTGTATTGAATCACAGTGTGTGATACACTATTGTGGGCCTGGGTATGTGTGATGTAGATTTGAGGTTCAGGATGTGTAAGCCTTGGAATTTACAACAGAAAGATAATTAAACACCAGACAATTTAAAAATATATATAATTTAATTTATTTTCCAGTTAAAAACAAACGCCCTCTGCTCCCCACACAGAGCCCCTTTGGGGTCTGACACTGGGAAGAGCTGAGCTGTAAAGTGCTTCATCAGAACCCTGAACCTGCATTCTGGCTGCCAAAATAAAACACTCCCAGACCATGTTTGTGGGACCTAATAAAGGGTCAATAAATGGGGAAAGTGCCATAACATATCGAGAAGAAAAAGAAATTATGATTGATCTTTCTTAGTTCTTATTAGGAATTTATTAAAAAATATATAATTGGGGTGGAGCCAGGGACGCGTAGCTTTTTTGGTCAGGCGAGTAGCTTTTTTTGTAATTTGTCAAGCCCTGTACAGTATCTATCCAATAAAGAATATCACTTGTGAGCACATTCATATGTCTTAGACAGGTCTGCAACCCTGCCTTTCAACCATTATCACCTAGCATACAGTGCTTCCACTGCAGCAAGGGATTCTGGGAAATGACATGCAAATGAGCACACAATGTGTCACATTTTGCCTGAAATCCATTTACATGGAACCCATATAAGCAAATGCTCTGCTGTTCACACAGCTATTAAGCACAGCATGGGATTAGATGCAAAGCCAGTCAAACCACTCAACGACATGTTTCAACCTTAATGGGTCTCATCAGTGTGAGCTTGGTTGTACTGGCTTTGCAATTATTAAGGCTGGGTAGGTTTACCATACACATTTTAAGTTATGGTGGGTGAATAAGGCGACAAAAAAACTCTACTGTTAGCATATAGCCAATAAGAATATCACTTGTGAGCACATTCACATGTCCATGTGAATGGATTTCAGGCAAAATTGACACATTGTGTGCTCATTTGCATGTCATTTCCCAGAATCCCTTGCTGCAGTGGAAGCACTGTATGCTAGGTGATAATGGTTGAAAGGCTGGGTATATATATATATCTCTCTACAGGCAATACGATACCGCATGTAGACGAATATCAAAGGCAGCACTGCAGATGGTTGTCAAATATAATGTATTAGTTCAACAAGACATCGTCTACATGCGGTATCATATTGACTATTTTACCATACAGGATTTGCAACCATTCTATTGATTTCTCAGACGGAGTGCCTATGGTTCTTTATCATCCACTATACATATATATACATATATATATATACATATATACACATATATATATATATATATATATATACACATATATATATATACACATACATACATATATATATATTATATATACATATATATACATATATATATATATATATATATATATATATATATATATATATATATATATATATATATACTGTGTTCTGAATTTTTTCCCCCAGTCATATCTTGCAGAACAATCAATCACTTTTCACAAAAATGTTAGCAATTATCGGACTGTCACAGTAGATTATTACATTTAGGAATTATTTGATCATCTAATATATATTTTACAGATTTGATGATGGCATTATGACCTCCTCAAGTGCAAAGTTATAAAAAAAAATGTGTTTGGCGACGGAGATAAGCACGTTATAAAGTGCTTGAGACAGAGCAAGAGTTATGGTCTAAAATGCTTCCATAAAATGTTTCCTGTTAAAGGATGGTCACTGGGAGGACTATAAAAATGACTTCGTAAAATAATGTATCGTTCAAGAGTGGGAGCAGCTGGATCAATGCATTATTGATTATGCAATCAGACAGTGGCGTTTTCATCTTCTTGCTTGCATTTCAATAGAAGGAGGACATTTTCAACAGACACTTTGAACCATACAGTACTTTGAACTCAAACTTCATTTTAGTGTTTCAGATTAGATTACAGTTTAACACATTTACGAGCTACAAAGGAAAACTCCTAATTCTCGTTTAATTAATATGAACCTACTGCAGTGTATCAGGTACATGTTGACATAATAAAGGAACGTCAATTTAGTTAACATTAGTTAATTGTCTAAATTGTGCATCTCATATAGTGTTAATCAACATAA